>NW_006922476.1:262671-283061 GCF_000298275.1 Orycteropus afer afer
GGGAGGGATATACGGGAAGGATATATGACCACCATGATAACATTGGGAAATGAGAGGACACCAAACTGTGCACATAAGAGATAGACGACAGATGCTAAAACAACCAATGTGTCCACAATACCACATTGCCGTTAACACCAAACACTAGGCTATACAGATAAACACATAAACACTGAGATGATTAGACAGGGGTCAGTGAATAGAGGTATACTCTAGACCAAGGATAGACTCAGCTGAGGCTAATCTTTCACAGACACCAGGGATACAAAATACCTTCAGTCCTTATAGAAACAATAGAAGACAGACACAGAGTCACAGACATCCTGACACTATGGAAGAGAGATCCAATAGAGCTACTACCTCAGGACCATAGTACTGGGGTACATTAGACTCAGCACAACAAAACACATAAAAGCGTTGCTCCACATCCTACATTGGTGAGTAGCGACTGGGGTCTTAAAAGCTTTCAAGCATCCATCTAAGATGCAGCTACTGGTCTCCTAGTCTCGGAAGTGAAGAAGAACTAAAAAAAAAAA
This sequence comes from Orycteropus afer afer, assembly GCF_000298275.1. Lineage (NCBI taxonomy): Eukaryota > Metazoa > Chordata > Mammalia > Tubulidentata > Orycteropodidae > Orycteropus > Orycteropus afer. Next base: position 263,208 of record NW_006922476.1, read on the forward strand.
AAAAAAAAAAAAAGAGGGCATTTAGAAGCAATCAGCCCTAGGACACAATGACCCTCGAGACAAGAAGAACTGGATGGTGCCTGGCTACCAATGCCAACCACTCAGAAAAGGATCAAATCTGGAGATCCTGGATAGAGTGGGAGGGAAAACATGGAACAAAATCCAAAAACACAATAATGACCAGAATTACTGGTCAGATGAAATCTGGTGAGACTCCCAATACTATGGCCCTGAAAGACATTTGGCACCTGGAATAAAACTCACCCCCAGGGGCGGGCTCTCAGTCCAATAGTTAACAAGATGTACATGCAGACCACTCAACCCAGGATGCTGCACCCACACACTCAATGGTAATACATCCCTTATAGCAATAGACCATGGGACACCAAAGGACCAACGTTCAAACTGAGGAAATGCAGGACAAACAGGAGTGCATAATTATGAGGGGCACAGGGGAAGGGTTGCAGGGTGGGGAGGGGAGGAGACTGGGTTAGGGTTGGACATGGCGAATGGGGAATGAAACTAAGTGTATGTGTGACAATGAATGTAAAACAAGGTCTTAAAAAAAATCTTCTATTTCTTAATCTTTGACATTAGTCAAAGACATTGGCGCGTAAGTTTGAATAATAGTAGTATTAACTGGTCTTCCTTGTAACACAAACACAACCATTGTTGTGGAGTTGGATGGAACTCATAGCCAACCCCTCCTTGGGTTTCTGAGGCAGTATCAATATGGCAGTAGATTGCCTAAGCTTCCTTCCAGGGAGTGGCCTTGTAGGTGTATCGATATTATCTTATCACTGAGAGTGTTGTACTTTAGGCTAGATCTTGAAATGTTCTTTTTGACAAGAAATGTAACTCATTTCTCTTCAGTTTGTCATTCCCAGCATAGTAGACCATATGATTGATTCAAAATGGCCAATACCAGTCCATTTTACTCACTAATGCCTAGGATATATATCTTTATACACTCCATTTCATTTTTGACAACTTCCAATTTTCTCATATTCATACTTCTTACATCCCATGTTCCAATTATTTATGGAAGTTTGCAGCTGTTTCTTCTCATTTTGAGTCATGCTGCATCAGTAAATGAGGGTCCCAAAAGCTTTACTCCATCCATGTCATTAAAGTTGACTCTACTTTGAGGAGGCAGCTCTTTCCCAGTTATATTTTGAGTGCCTTCTAACCTGAGGAGTTCACCTTCTGGCACTATATCAGACAGTGTTCCACAGCTATTCCTAAGGTTTTCACTGCCCAATTTTTTTCTGAAGTAGATCACCAGGTCCACCTTCCTAATCTGTCTTAGTTTGTAAACTCTGCTGAAACCTGTCCACCATGGGTGACTACTAGCATTTGAAATACTTGTGGAGTAACTTCCAGCATCACAGCAACATGCAAGCCACCACAGTATGACAAGCTGGTGAGTGGTAGAGTCAAAAGTAGTAGTCATTTTTAGTGGCAAAATAATACAAGATGGTCCTTACCAATGCCCTCTGCCTCATCCATCTTTGTAATCTATAAGAGTCATGATGGCCATAGGATTTGCCCACTCATTTCTACCTGTAAGTTATAGGTTGGGGCAAATTAGCAATTATGCCTTTTATCAAATTTGGTGTTTTGGGAAGGAAAAGAGTCAGACCCTTATATACTAAGTAACCCTTGCCAGCTTCTGTTTTCTGTTGTTGCTGTTGTTAGGTGCCTTCAAGTCAGTTCCCACTCATACTGACCTTATCTACAACAGAATGAAACATTGCCCAGTCCTGTGGCATCCTCACAATTGTTGCTATGCTTGAGCCCACTGTTGCTGTCACTGTGTCAATTCATCTCATTGAGGGTTTTCTTCTTTTTCACTGACCCTCTACTTTACCAAGCATGGTATCCTTCTTCAGGGACTGGTCCCTCCTGACAACATGACCAAAGTATGAAAGAAAAAGTCTCATCATCCTCACTTTCAAGGAGCATTCTGGCTGTACTTATTTCAAGACAGATTTGTTCACTCTTCTAGCCATCCATTCAATATCCTTTGCCAATACCATAATTCAAAGGCATCAATTCTTGGTCTTCCTTATTAATTGTCAAGCATTTACATGCATATGCGGCAATTGAAAAGACCGTAGCTTTGTTAAGCACTCCTAAGTCCTCAAAGAGACATCTTTGGTTTTGAACACATTAAAGAGGTGTTTTGCTGCACATTTGCCTAATGCAATATGTCATTTGATTTCTTGACTACTTCTTCCATGGGTGGTGATTGTGGATCCTAGTAAAATGACATCCTTGACAACTTCAATCTTTTCTGTTTATTGTGCTGTTGCTTATTGGTCTAGTTGTGGGGATTTTTGTTCTGTTTATGTTGAGGTGTATTCCATACTGGAGGCTGTAGTTTTTGATCTTCATTAGTATGTGCTTTAAGTCCTCTTTGCTTTCAGCAAGCAAGGCGGAGTCATCTGCATATTGCAGGTTGTCAATGAATCTTACTCCCATCCTGATGCCACATTCTTCTTCATATAGTACACTTTCTGTTTTATAGAATCATAACTCTATTTGTTTTTGATTATCTCTTACTGTGTAACAAACTACCCCAAAGCTTAGTGACTTAAAACAAAAAAAAAAAACATTTTATTTGCTCAGGATTCTACAATTAGGGCTGAGCTCAGCTGGGTGGTTCTTTTGCTGGTCTTCCCAGTTATCACTTATTGTTGTTGTTATGTGCTGTCGAGTCAGATCCAACTCATAGTGACCCCTTCTTGGGTTTCCAAGGCAGTATCACTATGGGAGTAGATTGCTCAATCTTCCTTCCGTGGAGTGGCTGGTGGGTTTGAATTGCGATCCTTCTGGTTAGCAGTCAAGTGCCTTAGGCACTACACTATCACTTATGAGACTATATAAACTAGTTGAGCAGCTATGGGCTGGGCTCAGCTGGGAGGCTGGCATGTCTGGGCTCTCTTTCTCTTTTGTTTTGGTCTCAAGCCCTCAATTTCTCCAAATGGGCTTTCTATAAAAGAACCTGGATATTTTAGATAACGACTCAGAGCCTTCAAGATGCAAAAGAAGAAGCTGTCAGGCCTTCTTAAGCCTTAGTCCTGAACTAGGTACAGTAACCTTTTTGCCACATTGTCTTGGTTAAAGCAAATCACGGACCTAGTCCAAGTTCAATGAGAGAGGAGTACACAACGGTATGAATATTAAGAGATATGCATGCTAGAAAAGGTTTTTCATTGTGGAACATTTATGTAATGAACTATTACAATAAGTAAATCAAATAATTTATTCCAGCAATTCTTTTAGAGGTTCTAAGATTGTTGGAAGACACTCTGGTGGTACAAATTGTTAAATGCTTGGCTGCTAACCAAAGGACTAGTGGTTCTAACACACCCAGTAGCTCCACAGGAGAAAGACTAGTTGATTTGCTATCATAAAGATTGTTGTTATCATTAGGTGCCATTGAGTTGGTTCTAACTCATAGCAACCCTATGCACAACAGAGCGAAACACTGCCTGGTCCTGTGCTAACCTCACAATCCTTGCTATGCTTTAGTCTATCCTTGGTGCCACTGTGTCAATCTATTTCATTGAAGTCTCTCTCATTTTCACTGACCCTCTACCAAAAATGATCACCTTCTCTAGGGATTGGTCCTTTTTGACAACATGACCAAAGTAGGTGAGATGACCATTCTCACTTCTAAGGAGCATTCCAGCTGCACTTCTTTCAGGACAGACTTGTTCATTCTTCTGGCAGTCCATGGTACTTTCAGTACATAAACACCACAGCTCAAGTTTTCAACTCTTCTTTGGTCTTCCTTATTCATTGTGCAGCTTTCATATGCATATGAGATGATTGAAAATAACATGGCTTGGATCAGATGCACTTTAGTCTTCAAAGTGACATTTTTGCTCTTCAATACTTTAAAGAGGTCTTTTTGCAGACTTTTGGTAAGATGGAAGAATAGGCAGGGAAGCTACACAGACCCTCTTCAACAAAGAAAAGATAAACCAATTGACAAAGATACAGAAGATAATCCTGGAGCCCTGAGCTTTGAAAGGAACTATACAGAAGTGGATTAGGCACCAACTAGGGAAAAACCTGAATGAAAACAATGAGTACAGAGATGGTGGGAGCAGTGGATTGTCAGCTACTTGATGAGACCAACAGCCTGATTATTTCCAAGTGGTGTTGGGACCTGAGAATTGACTTAAAGATCAGCCTTAGTCACTAAGGGCTGCCGGGATGACTGTGCTGGTGGCCTATGACTAGGAAGGGAAACAGCAAGGAGGGAGACAAACTGAGCTGTAGACTTTCCACTGTCCAGAGGGTGCAGCCTTTTTGATTGTTTACAAGTGGTGGCCATTTTGGATATTTAAAGTGACAGAGGGTGCAGCCAATATGAATATTTACAAGTGGTGGCCATTTTGGATATTTAAAATGACTGAGGGCACAGCCATTTTGAATTTTTACAGTGGTGGCCATTTTGGATTTTAAACTGACAGCATTCTTATTTGGATTCCAGGGACCTAAGAATAGGCTCTGTTTGCCAAGGACAGCAGGGACATATGGGAGGCTGACAATGGGAAAGGAGACAGGTGGTGAGTGTATAAGTGCTGCCAACTAGTGAATAGAGGAGTACAGCACAGTAGCCTGCTTAAGTAGATAACATACAAACAAAGGAAATGAAAATTGTGGGCAAGTCACTCCAACATACAATCACCAATTAAATATAAACACAAAAACATCACAGTGCTTTGGAGACAACACAGCATCACAGTGCACACAAAGAAGCAAGATAAAGCAGGAGAAACAAAGGACCAGGATACAGACCCAAACACATCCCTGAGGAAGACACAACATTGGAACTCCCTGATAAGGAATCAAAAGAATTATATTTAAGCATCTTCAATGAATGGAGAGCCAGATCAAGGAAAACACTGACAAAATTGAGGAAAACACAGAGCAAACCCTAGAACAAATTCGAAAGATAATACCAAACCAAACCAAACTCACTGCCATGAAGTTGGACCTGACTCATAGTGACTCCTCCTTGGGTTTCTGAGCCAGTATCATTATGGAAGTGAATTGCCCAACCTTCCTTCTCAGCAGTGGCTGGTGGGTTTGAACTGCCGGCCTTCTGGTTAGCAGTCAAATGCCTTAGGCACTATAGTACCAGAGCACCTTCAAAAGGCAATACAAGAACAAAATGACAAAATAAATGAAAAATTAGAAATGATACAAAATCTACACATGGAAATCCAGAAGATTAATACTAAATTTTCAGAAATAGATAACACATTGAATGGGCAAAGGAGTAGAACTGAATCAATGGAAGACAGAATTAGGGAAATTGAAGGCAAATACCTCAATACTTCTTTAGAAAGTGATCAATCAGAAAAAAGATCAAAACAAAATGAAGAAAACATAAGGTTCATGTGGGATACCATCAAAAAGAACAACCTACGTGTAATTGGATTTCCAGAACAGGAAGAGACAAATAAAGCCACAGAAAATATTATTGAAGATTTGTAGGAAGAGAATTTTCCTGGTATGAAAGATGAGAATATATCCATTCAAGAAGTCCTATGAACCCCAAACAGGATAGACCCCAAAGGAAAGTCACCAAGATATATCATCATCAAACTCACCAAAACCAAAGACAAAGAAAGAATCCTGAAAGCAGCACAGGAAAAATGATAAGTTACCTACAAGGGGCAATCAATAAGATTAAGCTTGGATTTCTCAGCAGAAACTATGCAGGACAGAAGACAATGGCATGGTATATATAAAACCCTGAAAGAGAAAATTTCCAACCAAGAATTATGTACCCAGCAAAATTGTCCCTCAAATATGATGGTGAAATTAGGACATTCCCAGAGAAGCAGAAATTAAGGGAATTTGTTAAAACCAGACCAACCTTACAAGAGATTCTAAAGGGAGTCCTTTGGACAGAGAAGCAAAAACAGCCAACAAAAACTGACCATTAACACATATGGTGACATAACCTAGAAACCAACCCAGCTATGGAAGTATCCAAAGTAAAGAAGCCTACAAAATTATAAACAGGGAACCAGAGACATCAATTGACAAATAAGCACAACTACAAACCAAAAAGAGGGAAAAAATTGTGTAGTCACAGAACTTCTAAATGGTAGGGAAGTCAAGACAACTACAAGATAGAACAGACTCTTCTAAACTTGGGAAGATTTCTATAAATCACAGGGTAACCTCAAAGAAAAATGATAAACCTTCACATCAAAATAAAAAAGAGTACCAGTACAAATATTTAGCAAATACTAAAACAATAGCAATGAAGGAAGTGATAACACAATTCATAAACAAGCTCAGCACAGAAAATTATGTGGAACAAAGAAATCAACACCATGAAAAAGCACATAACAAAAATGACAGCACAAATTTATACTTGTTGATAATTACATATCTGGCAAGGGACTTATCTCTAAGATTTATAGAAAACTCCAACACCTCAACAGCAAAGGAATTAACAATCCAATTGAAAAATGGGCAGAAGACAAGAATAGGCACTTCATCAAAGAGGATTTTTGGGTGGCCAGCTGATCCTTGAAGAGATGTTCATGATCATTGGCCATCAGAGAGATGCAAATCAAAACAGCAATGAGATACCATCTCACCCCAGCACTGATAGCAAAGTTCAATGAGACAGAAAATAAATGCTGGCAAGGACGTGGAGAGATTGGGACTCTCATACACTGCTGGTGAGACTATGAAGTGATACAACCACTGTGGAAAATAGTATGGCGATTCCTTAGAAAGCTGGAATTGGAGATACCATGTGACCCAGCAATCCCATATATCCTAGAGAGGTGACAGCGAGAACAAGAACAGATATATGCACACCTATGTTCATCGCAGCACTATTTACAATAGCAAAAAGATGAAAATAACCTACGTGCCCATCAATGGAAGAGTGGATGATCAAACTACAGTACATACACATAATTGAATGCTATGCAGCACTAAAGAATAATGTAGAATCTGCAAAACATCACATGACATGGATGAACTTGGAGGATATTATGCTGAGTGAAATAAGTCAATCACAGAAGGAGAAATACAGTATTACTTCGTTGTTGTGGAGGGTCAAGGAAGGGAAGGGAGTTTGTTGGTTGCTGGGGGTGGGAGGGGCGGGGAGGGAATACTGCAAAAAAAGAAAAAAAAATACATTACCCATGTCACTTAAGTTTTGTGTATTTCACTGTAAGTAAATTATATTTCAATAAAATGCATTAAAAAAAAGAGGTCTTTTGCAGTAGATGTGCCCAGTGCAATACATGTTTAATTTCTTGACTGCTGCTTCCATGGCTGTTGATTGTGGATTCAAGTAAAATGAAATTCCTGGCAACCTCAATCTTTTTTCCATTTATCGTGGTGTTGCTTATTGGTCCACTTGTTAGGATTTTTGTTTTCTTTATGTTGTGGTGTAATCCATAGTGAAGACTGTAGTCTTTTATCTTCATCAGTAAGTGCTTCAAGTCCTTTTCACTTTCAGCAAGCAAAGTTGTGTTCATCTGTATCTCTCAGGTTGTTAATGAGTCTTCCTTCAATCCTGATGCCACATTCTTCATATAGTAAGTTCTGTTTCTCAGATTATTTGCTCAGCGTACAGACTGAACAAGTATGGTGAAAGGATACAACTTTGATGTACACCCTTCCTGATTTTAAACCAAGCAGCTTTCCCTTATTGTGTTCAAATGACAGCCTCTTGGTCTATGCACAGTTTGCCCACGAGCACAATTAAATGTTTTGGAATTCCCATTTTTCACAATGTTATCCATAATTTGTTCTGATCCACACAGTTAAATGCCTTTGTATAGTCACTAAAACACAGGTAAACATCTTTCTGGTATTCTTTGCTTTCAGCCAAGATCCCTCTGACATCAGCAATGATATACCTCATTCTACTTCCTCTTCTGAATCCCGTTGTCACATGGGACACTATGAGTCAGAATTGACTGGATGGCAGGCACCCATCAAGAAGACTATTGGAGATTGATGAGAATCTTGGAGATCATCTAGGCAACCCAGTGAGGATATTGAGACCCTGACAGTCACTGTTACATCACAGCCATTGAAATCCAATAAAGCAGTTCTGTTCCTCACACGTGGGTCACTATGAGTTGGAGTCAATTCAATGGCAACTAACAACAACAATTGGATCTGTGTGAATGTTCTGGACTTTCTTTGAAGGAAATGACAAATTAATGAAGCACACTTATTTTATAGAAGGACAAAGCACAAAATGTTTTGAAAAAGAAAGAGAAAATTTTCTAACTAAGTGGATATACATGCCTTGGAGAATGAGGTATTTTTACACAAAGTAAACATGGTCGCTACTCATGAGAGTCACTAGAATGACTTGATGAAAGAACCAGATACCATATATTTCAACCTTTGGTCAGCCAATGGAAGTATATTTTTTATGCTTTAAAACTGCTTAGGCTTTTATCAGAAAAAAATCTTTTTTTCTTTTTTTTTAACTGAATAATTTCTCTCTAAAGAAATAAAAGAAATCCTGGGGAGCAGTAAGATACTTAAGTCTTATCAAATGCCAAATTTCCTCTCATAGTTTCCTTTTCTGAAAAAAGTTACTGTGCTACCAAGATTGCTCTAAATTCTTAGGTTGGAATTTGGACTTGTGTAGTTTGTTCAGCTGAAGTTTGTTTCTGAGTAGTTTTCCATGTAAATGGTTTGCTCTCCTTAAGCACACAGAACAGAGCTGCTCAGACTCTCCTACCACAGTGCCTCTAGGGGCAGAGTAGAAGAATGCATGCTCTTGGGCTCTGTACAGTCTGGGGATGATACAAATGCTTAAATGCTCAGCTACTATCTGAAGAAATGAAGGTTCGAATCTACCCAAAGGTGCCTTGAAAGAAAGGCCTGGGAATCTACTTCCAAAAGATTAGTGCTATTGAAAACCCTACGAAAAGTTCTACTCTGAAACACACGGGATTGCCATAATTTGGAGTTGATTCCATGGCAACTTTTTTTTTTTTTTTTTTGTGGTAGAGGGAGATGCTCTTTGTAGTTCTAAATGTGCTGCACTCTGGAAAAATGATGTTTCCTTGACTTTTCCATTTAATCTTTAACATGCATGCCAATTTTTCTTTCTGCTCCACAATACATTCATAGTTGTTCTAAAGAAAAATATAATGTTTGATTATTTATCACTTAACCCTGGAATAGTTCAGATTCTCTCCTCCGGCTTCTGATTATCGACATATTTAAAGTATTCAAAAATATTGATCATCCCTTTTATTTTAGATTAGATTATTATTTGACAAATTAAGTCCCTTTGCTTTTGACTTCTGTGGGTAGAATATATATTCCTACCTACACATTTTTCAACAAGTTTTGATCCCCCCCTTGCAAGTTGGTCCTTCTTTGGATATTCTCACTTAGCCCTTGGGTACCTTTCAGAATTCTCTCTCTTTATAGTTATTAGTTGCTATCAAGTCAACTCTGATTCATAGTGACCCTAAACGTGTCAGAGTAGAACTGTGCTACATAAGAGTTTTCAATGGCTGATTTTTCAGTTAGCCACTGAGGGAATTAACTTTGTCCCACTCAATGACTCCTCTTTATAATTACTTGCCTCTTTAAGAATTCCTTAAATTAAACTTCTCCTACTTGAATTACTATGTGGTTTTTGTCTTCTGATCGGACCAAGGCTGGAATGGCTTCCATGGCACAATTCTCACCTTGCCTCCTTTTACTTCACTGATTGTTTATTCATACCCTCCTTTGATAACCTCTCCCACCCCTCACTTGTTCCTTAAACAATTATATTATTCTAGGCTTCTATTTTCAGTCCTCTTCAGATTATTTCTAGATTATTTTACACACTCCCAGGGATTCTATTATCATATGCATTCTGATTATTCCTACATCTTTAATAAAGAGCACAACCTCTTTATTGAGGGCTAGAAATCTACTTATCAACTCACTGGACATCTGTCAGCAAATGCCTTGTGGCACCTCAAATTTCAGCAGCTGAAACTGAACTTATTATGTCCTCCATAGAATCTGATTCATGTCCTGTGTTCCTAATCCTAACAGTCACCCCAGTTAGGAACTTAGAAGTTATATTTGATTCCTCCTCCTCATTTTCTAAGCCTACTCACCAAAATTTGGTTGATTCTGGCTCTTATTTTTTTTTCCCCTCTTCTGCTTTTCTCTAGTCCAGAATCATGCCATGTTCTAATTGGTTTCCCTCATGTTCAGTCTTTCTTCCCTTCTACACAGCTTTCAGATTTACCTTTCTAAAATGCAGATACATTCATTTTCTCATTTAAACAGGTTTAATAGCCTGTATTATTTAGCCTTGGTATTTGCGACAGGTTGGAATTGGGGCCCAACTCTTCCATTTTACCTTCATCACCAATTACTTCTTCCTTTTGTTCCACCCTCCGTTTTTTGCTTCCTTTGTTAATACTCTTTCCTCTCCCCCCAACTGCTTGGCAAAGTACTGCTCATTCTTCCTGGCCCTGCTCAAATGTCATGGCTTTTGTGAAGTCTCCTCCCTAGGCAGAATTAATTATTCCCTTGTCCGTGATTTATAGCTCAGTGGTTCTTAACAACCTGGTTGCATATTAGAATCACCTGGGGATGGATTAAACTACACTGATGCTGGGTCCATCCCAGAAAACCTGGACATCAGTATATTTTAAACTTTCTCCTGCAGTCAGGGGGAAAAAATAGCCAAGTAAGTTACTCATATGGAGTCTTCTCTAATAGATTGTGGGGTCATTGAGGTCAAGGATTGGCCTTACCCATGGTTGCCTCAACATTTACCTGCATAGTAGATAGTAGATGATGCTCAATAAATGGATAATTGAACCACACTGAAGCATAAACTATTAAAGAAAAAGTAAGTAAACAGGAAGGAAGTAGTATGCATTAAATCTATGGGAGGTGAAGTGGAGATAACAAGAGTAGGTCATTCTTTCATCAAGGTTTAAGGAGGAAGTGCTTTGAGAATTGCTCTTTTCTTTTTTATTAAGTTTGGGATCTTCTGAATCTAAGTGAACTTGTGATATATAATTGAATCTCTTGAGTTTAATAACTTTCCAGAAAGGATGATCTGAACTGATAACTGGTCTCATTTCACAATCCACCCCATGCAACAAAAATGCAACCATTGCCGTGGAGTCAGACCTGACCCATAGCGACCCCTCCTTGGGTTTCCAAGGCAGTATCACTACAGAAGTAGATTGCCCAACCTTCCTTCCGGGGAGTGGCTGGTGGATTTGAACTGTCAGCCTTCTGGTTAGCAGTCAAGTGCCTTAGGCACTATGCTACCAGCTGGAAATTCATAAAAAGACACTTGGTTTATCAATTTATCAATTCTTCCATAGAACTGGATCAACTCAGGGTTTACTCATCAGAGCACATTTCTGGATCTGCAGAATTGAGGCCAAATCCACTGGCTTGAGTGAGCCTCACAAGGTCATTGTACTAGGAGAGATACCTCCTGTTTCACCATCTGCCCCTCGCTCATTGAGGTCTCTTTAAATTAAACACCACACCCCATGGTAAAGTTGTTCTCACTCTATAAATAGCAGGCTTGGCTTGAGTTATGCTGAAAATGCTACAGAGGAAGGGTGTCGGAGTAGAAAAAGGAAAGGCCACACAGATTCCAGGGCAAATTTCTTGGTCCGATAACTCCAAACTGAGGAATCGCAAGAAGTGTCTGTGTAAATGAGGCATCCCAGGCCCTATCCTCCACTTCTGTTGAGGTATTCTTTTCTGAGACCTCATTCGCCTCTTTCCTTCCCAAATAGTTTCCTGTTTGAATTTATTTTGGGTCAGGAAATTGCTACCAGGTTACTTGAAGAGAAGTACAGAGGCCCCTTTCTGGGGGCTCTTGGCACATATCTAATTTCAATCATATCACTGAATTAAAATGGAAACCATCCACATTCAATACATTGTTACTGATGTTTTCTGAGGCCAGATCGTTATATTATCATAATATAATTTTATGACCGATTGGCCTATAATTTTATAGGGCTGCTACAAACTTCACATCTGTTCCCAGAGATGGGCCCTGACGGATTCCTAGCTTCTCTCTCCTGGTAGCTATACTTTTTCTCTCAATGTCCTGCTGCAGCCTCAACCACGTGTTGTTTCCTAGTCCTGGCCACTCCACTTGGGTTGGCTCCTCAAGGCTGTCACCACTCCACAAGTCAGTCAGTCCCTGCCAAAACTTCATGGGCTATTTTTTAACGTTTGACCTTTGCCTGTTCCCAGCTGCACTCACTACTCACATTCTTCCTCTCCCCTTTCTCCACACACATAGTGTCTTCCTACTTGTACAGCAGCCCTTCCCACCTCCCTTCACAAGGTCCTCATTATTGGTCACGTGTCAGCCTTTATATCCGGTCCCTACTTTATACCCCACAGTGTAAAGACATTGAAGTGTGTCTTTGTCTAGTGACAGTAGTTCTTGGCCCGTTCATTTTCTGGTTCCCAACTCTCCCATTCCTGCCCCGAAGTCCCTTATAATGATGGGGCTTAGATTTCCCCAGGTGATTGCTCTCTGACGCCAGTGAAAACCACAGAAGAACTGAGGGTAGAGTTGTTCCTAGTCTCATTTTTCTCTGTAACTGTTTTATTTCTGCTCCTGTCACTGGAAGTTTGTGCTTCCCAAATCAGATGACTTTGAGGTTAACTACAGAGCATACATAATGTTGTTTTTGTTAGCTGCTGTCAAGTATGACCCCCAACTCAAGGCAGACACAACAGAACAAAAACATTGCCTGGTCCTGTGCCACTCCTATGACCAGTTGGGACTTGGACCATTGTGATTCATAGGGTTTTCTTTGGCTGATTTTTGTCAGTTGGTTGCTGGGCCTTTATTCCTAGTCCATCTTAGTCTGTCATCTTAGTGCATTAGCTCTGCTGAAACTGGTTAATCAAACCAGTTCACTTGGAAGCTCTGCTGAAACCAATTCATCATCATAGCAGCATTGACAGATGCGTGGTGGCCACGCATTTGAGGTACACTGGCCCCTGCATGGAAGATGAGAATTGCACCAGTGAGGCACCACTGCCCCTGCCAGCATAGTGCACTACTTGCCTGTTTCTCATCATTTGTAGTTCCCTGAAGGTGTAGAAAAACAAAGTAAGAAGGCCAGTGCATTAGGAATATACTGGATACATTGGATTGAGGTCATTCCATCCCAAGCCACCCCACCTACGATCTGTATCCATGGTTTTTCTGAAGTGTTCTCAAAGTATGGTCTGTGGATGAAGTCTAGCATCTCCTGGAGCCTGTAAGAAATACAGTCTCTCAGGGCCTTACCCAGACTGAATTTTATTTTAACAATACCCCAGGTGATTCTTATGCACCATTACAGTTTGAGAGGTGGTGGTCTACAAGATTGCTTTCAACCTGAGGGGTGTTACACCTGAGAGTAGCCACCCAGGGTGGTAGGAGTCTGCCTGGAGGCCATGGTGCAGCTGAGGGAACACCTCAAGAATGTTAGTAGTCTAAGCACATTTGGAGGTTATCAATGTGTCAGCACAGCAACCTCTTTATGGGGACTGTTTAATTAATGTTAATTGCTCTTGGCCTATTGTGTGACTCCGCAGGATTTACGGAAAATCACCATAATCTAAAACCCCATAAAAGAGTCATTGCTTTTAGAGGCCTTATAACTTATGCCTGGAGACACCTTCTGATAGTTGATGTATCACCCAGATGTATAAATATTGCCTACATTTGCATAATTCTCAGAGGCATAGAGGCATTTCAGCTTTAGGGGGGCAGGTGCATTCAGGTAAAGAGCAGTACTCCTCATATGTTATAATCTGGGTGGCAGTTGGATAGAATTTGTTTGCTAAAGAGAGATGATTTATCCAGTTTTACTATCCAGTTCTGTGCTTTCACGGATTATATGAATTTTTCTGTTGGTGTTGCTTTCAGCCTAGTGGACATTTGAAGTTGTATCCACATCTTTATGAAATCCCTAACCCCTCCTCTTAGTGTCTCACCAGGCAGGTTTGGAATAAAGTTGTTAGCTGCCATTGAGGAGCCCTTGACTCTTGGCAACCCCATACACAATGGAATGAAATGCTGCCCCAGCCTACTCTATCTCCACGATCAGTTGGAGGTCAGTCCATTGTAATCTAGTGTTTCCACTGGCTGGATTTTGGAAGTGCATCACCAGGCCTTTCCTCCTAGCTCGTCTTAGTCTGGAAGCTCTGATGAGGGCTGTGTAGTATCATAGCAACATGCAAGCTTCCACTGACAGATGAGTGGCTGTGCATGAGGTGCCTTCGTCAGGAATTGAACACTGGTCTTCCACATGGAGGGGGAGCATTCTACTGTAATGGATCATGAACTGGTGTGCAGTCAGAGGAAAGGTCAAAGAGCACTTGCCAATGACAGGCTCCAGGGCAAATCCTGTTAATAGGGTAGAACAGGGAGGGATAGACCTATCAGTGATAGCCTTATGTCATGAAATCAGTCATAAGGAAAAGAGCATGTTTGTCTTTTTAACATCTATTTTTGCTTCCTTGCTTTTTTTTTTTTAATCTTCCTGTTTCCTTTCATTTGAAAGAGATATAGGTGTATATTAGACTCATTCACACACTGCTTCAATTACTTTCAAGAGTAACTTATTTCCTGTATTTATTACCCTCCTGAGAAGAGTTGGGCCTTTCAAACTTCTACTCTTGAAGCTTTGAAAAATCATTCTTCACAGTTTTTTTTCCTTAAATAAATATATCAGCATGAAGAATGTCTTCCTCTCAACTTTGAAAATGCTTCCATTTCATGATTCTGAACATTTCTTTAATCCTCCTGTATTCCACCACCCCTTCTCCCAAACACAGAGCATCATTTGTTTGTTCAAGATAAGACCAAATCCTGCCCATCTTCCCCACATTGGCCTTATTTTGGTTGCAGGCTGGCAGTTTCTGGTTTATTTTTACATTTACCATTTCTTTCTCTCTCCCTAAAGCCCTGTGTCCTAAGTTAGAGTAAATATGTTGTTGTTGTTAAGTGCTATCGAGTTGGTTCTGATGCATACCAACCTATGTGTAACAGAACAAAACACTGCTGGGTCATCACAATTGTTGCTATGTTTGAGCTCATCATTGTAGCCACTGTGTCAGAGCATCTTGTTGAAGACCTTTCTCTTTCTCACTGACTCTCTACTTTACCAAGCATGATGTCTTTCTCCTAGGACTTATCCTTCCTGATAACATGTTCAAATCACGTGAAACTCTCTCCATCATCACTTCTAAGGAGCAGTCTGGCTGTGCTTCTTCCAAGACAGATGTATTTGTTTTTCTGTAAGTCCTTGGTGTATTTAATGTTCTTTGCCACTACTATAATTCAAAGACATCAGTTCTTCTTCAGACTTCCTTATTAATTGTCCAGCTTTGGTTTGCATGTGTATGATGCAATTGAAAATACCATGACTTGAGTCAGGTGCACCTTAGTCTTCAAAGTGATGTCTTTGCTTTTTAACACTTTTTAAAGTGGTCTTTTGTAGCAGATTTGTCCAATACAATATGTAATTTGATTTCTTGACTGCTGCTTCCCTGGGCATTGACTGTGATCCAAGTAAAATGAAATCTTTGACAATGTCAATCATTTCTCTGTTTATCATGATGTTGCTTATTGATCTAGTTGTGAAGATTTCTCTTTTTTTTATTTTGAGGTGTAATCCATACTGAAAGTTGTAGTCTTTAATCTTCTTTAGTAAGTGCTTCAAGTCTTTTAACAAACAAGGTTGTGTCATCTGTATGTCTGTTTGTTAATAAACCTTCCTCAATCCTGATGCCATGTTCTTCATATAGTCCAGTTTCTCAGATTATTTGCTCAGCACACAGATTGAATAAGTATGGTGAAAAGATACAACCATAACACACTCCGTTCCTGATTTTAAACCATGCAGTATCCACTTGTTCTGTTGGAATAACTGCCTCTTTTTCTATTTACAGTTTCTGCATGAATACAATTAAGTGCTCTGGAATTCCCATTCTTCTCAATGTTATCTATAATTTGTTCTGAGCCACACAGTCAAATGCCTTTGCATAATCGATAAAACACACAGGTAAACATCTTTCTGGTATCCTCTGCTTCAGCCTAGATCCACCTGATAACAGCAATGATATTCCTTGTTCCACCTTCACTTTTGAATCCAGCTTGAATTTCCTGTTGATGTACTACTTGTCCTACCATTTTTTAATTATCTTTAGCAAAATTTTACTTGTGTGTGATATTAATGATATTGTTCAATAATTTCCACATTCTGTTGAATCTCCTATCTTTGGAATGGGTAAACACATGGATCTCTTCCAGTTGGTTGCCCAGGTAACTGTCTTCCAAATTTCTTGGCAGAGACAAGTGAGTACTTCCAGCATTGCATCTGTTTGTTGAAATATCTCAGTATTCTGTTAATTTCTGGAGCCTTGTTTTTCACCATTGCCTCAGTGCAACTTGGATTTATTTTTTCAGTACCATTGATTCTTGATCATATGCTACCTGCTGAGATGGCTGAATATCAACTAGTTTTTTGGTATAGTAACTTGTGTATTCCTTCCATCTTCTTTTGATGCATACTGCATCATTCAATATTTTGCCCATAAAATCCTTCCATATTGCAACTTGAGGCTTGAGTTTTTAAGTATGGTACTATCTATTTCACAGATGAAGAGACTGATATCAGGGAGCCTTTCCCAGGAAGCAGAGCTAAGTCTGGAACCAAAACCCCTGTTCCCTGTCCAGATCAATTATGGCCTCAGGCTGCCTCAGAATATTGGGTTCAGATCCTCCTCAGGTTCTAGAATTCAGGAACCATGGCAGTGGTGGCACTATAACCACTGGCCTGTCTGCTACAGTCTTCTCTGCTGTGCAGTGGTGCCACTTTCAGTGTACTTAATAGGGGCAAAGGCAGGACTGTCTTTGGATAAGCACTCACCCTTGGGCTTTGTTTGCCAACCTGATGAGGACTTGCCTTTCCCTCCCCCATTTGTCTGTCCACCTCCCAACATTGCATCTGAGTCCTCACAGTACTGGAGTCTCCACAAGTCCACCTAACCTTCCTTGCAGTGTGAAGGCTCTGCCCCCTCCCAGGTCTTTTAGACTATACAGTAATTGGTTTGGGAGCAATGACCCATTTTCTTACACTGAACAGCTTGTGCCATCTGTGGGCTCTCTTGCCCAGTGATTCAAATTCTCTTAAATCCAGTTCCACTGTCACTTGTCACTTGCTCTGCATCCCAGCTCTACATCATCTGCTAATTGGGAGATAAGAATTTCTGTCATTTCACTCCTTTCCATCTGTACTTGAATTGACTTAGATGTGTAGATTCCCAGAAAGAAGAGATAGAAAATGCCTCACTCACTCACTTATTTATTATCAAGAGCTGTCTTGTCTAAAGGTCAGTTCTGGGTCCTAGGGGACATAAAGTTTAGATGATCCCCTGCTTACCCACAAACTCATTCCCCAGCTAAGCAAAACAAAATGGACGAGGCATTGAAGGGAGCTAGCATATATTAAATTCATTCTCTGTCTCACTAAAATCAAGCTCCCAGAGTACAGATGACTGTTGGTTTTGTTACTGAGAGTTGGTGTCCACCATGGGTTGGTCCTCAGTAAGTATTGAATTGAGTTTCAGTTTGCATTATTGGCCCCAGCTCTGTATCCTGCCTTATTTGCTATTTTACATCTGTGGTGGTTATGTTTTTGTGTCAACTTGGCTGGGCCTGGTTGAGTGGCTGGGCAGCTGGTGGTAGTATTTCCCATGATGAGACTGGTAATCAACTCCATGGTGGAGTCCACTGTGAGCAGCTGAGTAGCTGCCTTTGGGTATGTGGTCTGCTTCCCGTATATAAGCAGGAGCTTTGGGACTGGTCTCTAGCCTACGGCATGCTTGGATCCTGCAAGTAGCCGTGTCATTGTTCAGCAGGCTGCCATGCTCTGCTGACCTTGGGACTTACAATGGACTTGAATTAGTGGCCTGCCATGTGGTTTGGTAACATCAGGACTGTGCCATTTTATTTGTCGACCTTGGGCTTATTAGCCTCAGCAGCCAGTAGCTGCCTAAGTGAAGAGATGCCTCTAGCATCAGTGGGCCAGGAGCAAGAGGCAAAGCAGAAGCCCAAGGTCGAGGAGCTTTCACCAGCCCCTAGAGCCTGACACTTTGAACTCAGACTTAAAGCCTCCAAATTGTAAGAATAAAGTCCTGTTTGTTAAGGCCATCCCATTTGTGGTATGTTTCCTGCCAGAGTGGCACTAGGTGACCAGAACAACATCTATGTCAAGCAGCTCCTCTATGATCAAGCAGCTCCTGTAAAAGGAGTATAATTCCCTGATGCCTTGCTTTGATCCATATGACTTGCTTCGACCAAAGGCATGCAGGGGAAGTTCTAACCCAGGCCCCCAAGAGGCTTCACATACTCAGTTCTCTTTTGG
Source organism: Orycteropus afer afer (assembly GCF_000298275.1). Taxonomy (NCBI): domain Eukaryota; kingdom Metazoa; phylum Chordata; class Mammalia; order Tubulidentata; family Orycteropodidae; genus Orycteropus; species Orycteropus afer. Next base: position 281,666 of record NW_006922476.1, read on the forward strand.
CCTGCCATTGCCATGAGAAGAGCAAGTCTTGGCTCACTTTCTGTCCATGGGGTGTAAGAGACAGTAGACGAGACTCAGACCTGCAGGCTTGCAGTGTAGAGCAGACTGCCCAGACTAGCCTACCTTGGACTAGTTCATCTCCAGCAACTACAGATGCATGATTGAGTCCAGTCAAGATAAGCAGAGCCACTCCAGCTGAGCACAGGTACTCACAGATGCGTGAATTATGGTATTATTTTAACCCACTGATAGTTGGAATGCTTTATTGTGTAGCGTTATTGTGGCAGTAACTAGTTGACACAGTCCCAGATTTCTTTCAGGGCCTACACCTTAAGCTATTATTTACTCTAAAGGTTATTCCAAACCAGGAGTTGAAAAACTTAGTCTGTTGTTGTTGTTAGGTGCTGATGAGCTGTTTCTGACTCATAGCACCCCTATGCACAGTAGAATGAAACACCGCCCAATTCTGTACCAGCTCCATGATCCCTGCTATACTTGAGCCCATTGTCACAGCCACCATGTCAATCCATCTCGTTGAAGGCCTTCCCCTTTTTCGTCAGCCCTCCACCTTGCCAAGTATGACATCCTTCTCCAGGAAATGGTCCCTTCTCACAACATGACCAAAGTAGGTGAGATGAAGTCTGGTCATTCTGTCTTCTAAGGAGCATTTCGGCTGCACTTCCTCCAGGACAGATTTGTTAGTTCTTTTAGCAGTCCAGGGTACTTTCAGTATTTTTCATTAGTGTCACAACTCAAAAGCATCAACTCTTCTTCAGTCTTCCTTATTTTTCATTGTCCAGCTCTCACATGCCTATGAGATGATTGAAAATATCATGGCTTGTGTAAGGCACACCTTAGTCCTCAAGGAGACATCCTTGCTTCTCAGCAATTGAACGAGGTTCTTTGCAGCTGACTTGCCCAGTGCTATATGTCATCTAATGTCTTGACTGCTGCTTCCATTGGCATTGATTGTAGAACCAAGCAATGTGAATTCTCTGACATCTTCAATCTTTTCTCCATTTATCATGCTGCTGCTTACAGGTCCAGTTGTGAGGATTTTTGTTTTCTTTATATTGAGAAGTAATCCATACTTCACACTGTATTCTTAAATCTTCATCAGTAAGTGCTTCAAGTCATCCTCACTTTCAGCAAGCAAAGTTGTGTCATCAGCATAATGCAGGCTTTTAATGATTCTTCCACCAATCTTGATGCCACATTTTTCTTCATATGGTCCAGTTTCTCAGATATTTTCCCAGCATACAGATTGAATAAGTATGGGGAAAGGATACAACCCTGATACACCCCTTCTTAATTTTAAACCATGCAGTGTCCCCTTGTTCTGTTCGAATGACAGCCTCCTGGTCAAGGTACAGGTTCCTCATGAGTACAATCAAGT
>NW_006922476.1:289366-294798 GCF_000298275.1 Orycteropus afer afer
CTGTATGGAAAGTGAATTTGCTCTGTAAATCTTCACCCAAATCACAATAAAAAAATAAAATAAATAAATAAAGAAAAGAAAAGAAAACTCTATGGCACAGTTCTACTCTGTCATATGAGGTTAGTATAAATCAGAATAGACCCAAATAACAACAACAATTATAAGCTAGGATTCCTTGGGTGATGCAAAGGGTTAAACATGGGGCTACTAATCAAAAAAATGGTGGTTTGAACCCATCCGGAGGTGCCTACTTACCTGCTTCCAAAAGGTCACAGGTCCTATGAAACACAGTTCTTCTCTGACACACGTGGGATCAAATGAGTCACAATCAACTCAACGGTAACTGGTTTACTCTATGCCAGGAGCTCTTCTAAGCACTTTCAAATAAATTGCATATCTTATTGTACGAAGATTATTTTCCCATTATGGATGGAAATAGCCACAGGGGAATTAAATAAAATTCTCATAGACACAGCTAACTCTTTTCATTTTCCATCAAAGAACCTGTATCTTGTGAACCTGGAAACCAGGGGCCAGAGTTGAGTCTGTGTTGAGTTTCAGTGATGGTCTATAGAGTCTGTCACGTTGTCATTTTAAACTGGAGTTCTTTATAGTGTGCTTGATAGGCAGCACTTGACACCGATGGATAAACAGAGTGTGTCTTCCTGGATCATCACTTTTAATCAAGGATTTTTGGCAAAAAGTTTAATTGATATAACTGATAAGCTAATTAAAAAATGTTTTAAAATATGAAAACACATTAAGGAATAAAAATTGCATGAATAAGATAAAATAAGACCTAAAAGACATTTTGAACAGTAAGCTTTGGATCTATTCCCAAGCCTGTTTAGCAACTCTTTTAAGCCTCCTTTAATTTTAGGAGAGTCCCTGGGTGGTGCAAATGGTTAAGTGCTCAGCTGCTAACTGAAAGCTTGGTGGTTCAAATCCACTCAGAAGTGCCTTGAAAGAAAGACCTGGTCGCCTCCTTCTGAAAGGTCATAGGCATTTAAAACTCTATGGAGTGTAGTTCTACTCTGCACACATGGGGTTACCATGAGTTGGAATCAATTCAGTGACAGGTGGTTTTGGTTTTTTGGTTACTGTTAGAGCAAAAGTTACTGTGGTTACTTGTGTAACCACAAAACAAAAGTTACTGTGTTTTACTTTTGGTTACTGTGTTAAGAAAAGTTAGGGGGACACTTTTTTTTCCATCCTTATTCCTTTGCCTCTTCTCTCATTCTTCCTCTCCTTCTTTTTTTCCTTTTGTTTATTGGTTTTTAGCAAAAAAAAAAAAAAAAAAAAAAAAGAAAGAAAACCAAACTTACTGCCATCCAGTCGATTTCGACTCATAGTGACCCCTCCTTGGGTTTCCTAGGTGGTATCACTACCGAAGTAGATTGCCCAACCTTCCTTCCGAGGAGTGGCTGGTGGGTTTGAACCCCCAGCCTTCTAGGTAGCAGATAAATGCCTTAGGCACTACGCCACCAGAGGCACAGGTATTTTCTACATGGTTTCTTCAGCTTCTTGTCTTAGTTTCAGCAATCCCATTAGAGCAAGAACCTGTGGGACCCTGTTGATTAAAGGAATCTACTTCCCCAAAGGAACATGTCCAACTAGAGTCCATTGTCTTTCCTTGTAGACCAAGCTCCAGATTCTCGAGTTTTGAGCCTTTAGAATCCCTTGCCCAGAAGTTTGCAGAAGTGTGCACATCCTTGACCCTTAGGGAGGCCTTGGGGCAGCTCTTTGTTTGTGAGTTAGGGGTGAGGTGAGGTGGAGGGATGCATAGACTTGGACAGAGCTTGGGCAGGCTGTGATGCCCAGCACCTGCTAGTGGACCAGCCCTGCAGGTAGCTGGGATGGCAAGAGAAGTGAGTGACCATGGACCAGTCTCTCCATTTGCACTTTTGTTCTGGATCCACAAATATAAAGGAAGCAACACTGTGTCACTTCAGCCCTGCTGATCTGGTGGTTCCCAGGTGTTGAATCACTCATTAACGACAAGATATAGGCAGTGTTGCTGGGCCTGGTTTGGTGTGTTTTTATGTATATCTTTCCTTTTTAAAAAACCTTTAGGTTGTGAGGAGATTTTTAAATTTGTTTGAGGCTAAAGTTGTAAAAAGGTCAACATCTCATCTGTATTTAAAAGAGATTTCTTGTCTCTCAAATCCATATATCCTCTGTACTTGTAAAGATTCTCATCCTTTCCGTCCTGTTATTCCATTGTTACAAGCTCCTTTCATCAGCTAGAGGCCCTTGTATAAAACGTGTCTGGAACTGGCAATGCAGGCTCCTATATTTTAATTTGGAAGATTTTAAGTTACAGACTCAGAATCCCTCCATGAATTGGAATCCACTTGATGACAACAGTTTGGTTTGGTTTGTTTTTTAGAATTCCTTTAGTCATTTCTTTCAGCATATGTGGAAGAGATTTTTTAAATGAATTTATTACCTGAAAAAATAAAATTAAAAAACCCACTGACATTGAGTCAATTCCAACTTACAGAGACATCTAGGACAGAGGAGAACTGCCCCATAGGGTTTCCAAAGCTGTAAATCTTTATGGAAGCACATTGCCTCATCTTTCTCCTGCAGAGCAGCTGATAGGTTCGAACCACTGACATTTGGTTGGCAGTCAAATGTTTTTAACCACTAAGCCACTGGAGCTCCTCTTTAAAAAATAGGTTCATGTCAATGGTGCAAAAATCAGAAGGTACGAAATGGTGTATAGTGAAAAGTAAGTTTCTTGCACACTCCTATCACCTTCAGCCTCTAATCCCCCATTATATTCATACAACTATTGTTACAAATTTCTAGTATATCCTTCAGGAGACACAGAGGCAGCTAGGCATATATAAAACCAAAACTACTGCCATCGAGTCAATTCTAACTAATAGCAACCCTATGCAACAGGTAGAACTGCCCCATCGGGTTTCTAAGGCTGTAAATTCTTATGGAAACAGACTACCTCCTCTTTCTCTCACAGCTGGTGGGTATGAACTGTCAATCTTTTGGTTAGTAGCTGAGTGCTTTAACCACAGCACCACCAGAGCTCTCCTTAGGTATATATAATTTTCCTTTTAAACACAATGGCAGCATACACTACACATTGAGTTTTACTTATCTATGTGCCTTGGAGTACACCCAATATCGGTACATGCAAAACTTCATCTTTCTTTTTGTGAATGCATTACATAAATTGAATGAATTTGGGTTTGAATGATCAGACATATGGCAAAACTTGAGTTTCAATATGATACACTATTTATTGGAAACTTCTCAAGAAATCCATTCTCAATTTACCTAGAGCAGGAGTGTAAACTATGGTCTACTGGCTAAATCTGGCCTGATGCCTGTTTTATATGGCCCATGAGCTAAGAATTGTTTTTACATTAAAAAAAAAAAAAAATCAGAGGAAGAATACTATTTCATATGATGTGAGAATTACATGAAATTCAAATTTCAATTCTCATAAATAAAGTTTTACTAGAATTCAGCCAGACTCCGTGGTTTGCGTTTTGCCTATGCCTTTCTTCACGCTCCAGAGTTGAGTAGCTGCAACAGAGGCTGTGTGGCCTGAAAAGCCTAAAGTATTTACTATCTGACCCTTAGAAAAAAATTTGCCTATTTATGATGTAATCACAAATATAGGTTCAATATTTTGATAATTTAACATTTGGTGATGATTGAAGAATATGATCAGAATGTATCTTCCTTGTGAGAATTAAAACAATTCCCCAAATTGTTTTAATCATTGGAAGAATCTTTGGAATCTCTTGACTCAGCTACAAATAGCATAATCGTGAATTGAGAAGGAAATGAATTATTCCACCTATTTTGAAACCTAAAAGCCATGATGCACTAATTATCAAAAATTATTTAAAATCTCAATCAGAAAAACAGACGTACTAATGGATTGGGGAAATAATTTTCTAACCTGTTTTATAAGCCTGTTCTTAATTTAGAAATTTGCTGTGCATTAGCAAATGAAATGTGAGAGTTTGTACTAAAGAACACTGACTTTTGGGTCCTTGTCAGTCTAGGAGATGAATTGCATCAGGTAGACAAGTGACTTTTTCAGACTGGAGCCAAGTAGGACCTTCCAGATAGTAAATCCCTATTTATATACCATCCAGGGATGTAACAACTGAAAGTTTAGCAGTTTGAACCCACCCAATGGCTCCAATGTTACAGCTAGGAAAATTCTATGGGGCAGTTCTACTCTGCCACTTAGAGTCGCTGTGAGTTGAAAATTGACTTGATAACCCCCCAAAACAACAACATTGTAGATAACAATTCTTTTGTTCTTAACATTTAAGATACAAATATTGCATATATAAGAAATGGAGTTTTTTTTTCTCCCACAATAACAACAATAATGTACGTATTTACAGTTATTTGTGTCCCAGAGTCTCAAAATGCACTCTAAACAGAAATAAATAGTATCAATCTTTTAGAAAGCCAAAGAAAAAGCAAAAACCACCTCAATCATGAGCATATTAATGTTTAGGATCATATATCTATTCTAAGAGTAATAAAAAGCAGCAAATTAAGGGGAAAAACGTAATCAGCAAGAAATATAGTTAGAAAAGAAAAATTTCTGCCCAGCATCTCTCATCTTTAACCAGCATTTCTGAACCGAATATAGGAATGGCATATGGAAACTGTAACACTAAGGGTTATAAAAAAGCTTGGAGGTTCGAGTCCATCCAGATACATTTTGGGAAAAAGTCTTGACAATCTACTTCCAAAAAATTAGCCATTGCAAATCATAGGGAGCTTGGTTTCACTCTGACACATCTGGGGTCTTCATGAGTTGGAACTGACTTGATGACAACTGTTTGTATTTTTTAAAATACATAACAGAGGAAAAAGAGTAGTATGTTTTCTGGGGACTGGCACAGAGCAAGACATCAGCCGCAGGGATCCAGGTGAGGGGAGGGAACCCAGGCCACGCCCCACAAGCGGCAAGGCGGGAAAGTGGGGCAAAGGAGAAGAAAAAGGCCAGGGGAGCCAGGGCAGGGCGAGGAGGCAGCAGCAGGGATCCAGGTAAGGGGAGGCTGGAGAGGTTTCAAACAGGTAAGGGAGACAAACTTGACTGTCAGTTTGCCCTACTGTGGTGATGTGTAGCTGTGAGTCTTGAGGCTGTGCCACTGGTATTTCAAACCCAGCGGGGTGCACATGGTGCACAGGTATCAGCCCAGCTTGCAGACTGAAACAGACTAGGAAGAAGGAAGAGGCCATACACTTTCCAAAGAATTGGCCAGGGAAAACCTTATGAGTAGCATAGAAACACTGTCTGATACATTACTGCAACTTTATGAATAGTCTGGAAACAATGTCCAATACAGAGGAGGAGGATGAGTCACTTAGGTTAGAAGGCTCTCAAAATAGGACTGGGAAAGAGCTGCATCATCAGAGTAAAACCAGCCTTG
>NW_006922476.1:294898-296646 GCF_000298275.1 Orycteropus afer afer
TTTTTGAATTATCTTCAGTAAGATCTTACTTGCATGCGATATTAATGATATTGTTCTATAATTCCCACATTCTGTGGGATCACCTTTCTTTGGAATAGGTACAAATGTGGATTTTTTCCAGTCAGTTGGCCAGGTAGCTGTTTTCCAATTCTCTTGGTATAACCAAGTAAGTGCCTCCAATGGGGCATCCGTTTGTTGAAATATCTCAGTGGGTATTCTGTCAATTCCTGGAGCATTGTTCTTCACCAGTTTCTTCGTTACAGCTTGAACTTCTTCCTCCAGTATCATTGGTCCTTGATCATATGGTACCTCCTGAAATGGATGAAGATCAACCAGTTCTTTTTGGAACAGTGACTCTGCGTATTCCTTCCATCTTCTTTTGATGCTTCCTGCATCATTCAATAGTTTGCCTATAGCATCTTTCAATATTGCAACTTGAGGCTTAAATTTTTTTCTCAGTTCTTTCAGCTTGAGAAATGCTGAGTGTGTTTTTCCCTTTTGATTCTCTAACTCCAAGTCTTTTCACCTTTCATTATAGTAATTGGCTTTATCTGCTTGAGCTGCTCTTTGAAATCTTCTGTTCAACTCTTTGATCTTGTCATTTCTTCCATTTGCTTTAGCTACTCTCCACTTAAGGGCAAGTTTCAGAGTCTCTTCTGTCATCCATTTTGGTCTTCTCTTCTTTTCTCATCTTTTTAGTGACCTCTTGCTTTCTTCATGGATGATGTTCTTGATGTCATCCCACAATTCTTCTGGTTTTTGGTCTCTGGTGTTCAATGCATCAAATCTATTCCTTAGATGGTCTCTAAATTCAGGAAGGATATATTCAAGATCATATTTTGGCTTTCATGGACTTATTTTAACTGTCTTTAACTTCAAGTTGAACATGCATATGAGCAGTTATTGGACTGTTCTACAATCAGCTCCTGGCCTGGTTTTGGCTTATGATATTGAGCTTTTCCATCACTTCTTGCCACAGATGTAGTCAATCTAATTCCTGTGTGTTCCATCTGGCGAAGTCCACATGTATAGCTGTCGTTGTGTTGTTGAAAAAGGTATTTTCAATTAATAAGTCATTGGTCTTGTTAAATTCTACCATGCAATTTCCAGCATTATTTCTGTCACTAAGGCCAAATTTTCCAATTACCAGTGATTCTTCTTTGTTTCCAACTTTTGCATTCCAGTCACCAGTGATAATGAATACATCCTGATTGCATGTTCGGCAATTTCAGACTGCAAAAGTTGATAAAAATCTTCAATTTAATCATTGTAAAGGCCTAATGGTACATATTTTAGTTTGAGAGTCCACATATAATCTCTATTATATATTCTTTCCTTTCTCTATTGTAGTTTGCCAACTCCAACACCAGAAACATATTCACTGGTAAGGGACTTTATTCAGATTTGAGACTCAAATCAAGATTCCATCTATTTCCTGAGGTTGCACTATAAGCCCTGGTTGTACAATAGTTAACTATTCAGCTTAATCTAAAGTTTGGCTCTTTGAACCCACCCAGTGATTCCGTGGAAGAAAGACCCAATGATCTGCTTCCATAAAAATTATAGTGAAGAAAACTCTATGGGGGAGATCTGTCAAGATGGTGGACTAGGCAGAAAGACTGCACAGACCCTCTTCAACAAAGAAAAGGGAAACTAATTAACACAGACACAGAAAATAATCCTGGACCCCTGAGCCTTGAAGGGAAGGATATATAAGCGGACTAAACCCCAACTAGCAGAAGAATTTG
>NW_006922476.1:296746-302190 GCF_000298275.1 Orycteropus afer afer
AGACAAAGCCAATTACTATAATGAAATGTGCAAAGACTTGGAGTTAGAGAACCAAAAGGGAAGAACATGCTCAGCATCTCTCAAGCTGAAAGAACTGAGAAAAAAATTTAATCCTAGAGTTGCAATATTGAAAGTTTCTATCTGCAAAATATTGAATGATGCTGTTCTTGTTGTTGTTATGTGCCACTGAGTCGGACCCGACTCATAGCGACCCTTCCCTGGGTTTCTGAGGTAGTATCACTACGGAAGTAGATTGCCCCATCTTCCTTCTGAGGAGTGGCTGTTGGGTTTGAACCGCCAGCCTTCTGGTTAGCAGTCAGGAAGCATCAAAGAAGATGGAAGGAATACACAGAGTCACTGTACCAAAAAGAACTGGTAGATCTTCATCCATTTCAAGAGGTGGAATATGGTCTAGAACCAACGGTATTGAAGGACGAAGTTAAAGCTGCAATGAAGGAATTGGTGAAGAACAAGGCTCCAGGAATTGACGGAAAACCCAGTGAGATATTTCAACAAATGGATGCCATACTGAAGGCACTCACTCCAGTTATGCCAAGAAATTTGGAAGACAGCTACCTTGCCAACTGACTAGAAGAGATCCATATTTGTACCCATTCCAAAGAAAGATGATCCCACAGAATGTGGAAATTATCAAACAATATTATTAATATTGCACGCAAGTAAGATTTTACTGAAGATAATTCTAAAATGGTTGCAGCAGTATATTGACAGAGAACTTCCAGAGGTGCAAGCTGGATTCAGAAGAGGACATGGAACAAGGGACATCATAGCTGCTATAAGGTGGATCTTGGCTCAAGGCAAAGAATACCAGAAAGATGTTTACTTGTGTTTTATTGACTATGCAAAGGCACTTGATTGTGTGGATCATGACAAATTATGAATAACATTTAGGAGAATGGGAATTCTCGAACACTTGATTGTACTCATGAGGAACCTGTATGTAGACCAGGAGGCTGTCATTTGAACAGAACAAGGGGACCCTGTATGGTTTAAAATCAAGAAGGGAGTAAGTCAGGGTTGTATTCTTTCCCCATACTTATTCAATCTGTATGCTGAGCAAATAATCTGAGAAGGTGGACTATATGAAGAAAAACGTGGCATCAGGACTGGAGGAAGAATTATTAACAACCTGTGATATGCTGAAGACACAACTTTGCTTGCTGAAAGTGAGGATGACTTGAGGCACTTACTGATGAAGATAGAAGAATACAGTCTGCAATACGGATTACATCTCAATATAAAGAAAACAAAAATCCTCACATCTGGACCTATAAGCAGCATCACAATAAATGGAGAAAACTTGAGGTTGTCAAAGAATTCACATTGCTTGGTTCTACAATCAATGCCAATGGAAGCAGCAGTCAGGACATTAGACGATGTGTAGCATTGGCAAAGGAACTGTTTCAAGTGCTGAGGAGCAAGGATGTCTCCTTGAGGACTAAGGTGTGCCTGACACAAGCCATGATATTTCCAATCGCCTCGTATGCATGTGAGAGCTGGACAATGAATAAGGAACACCAAAGAAGAGTCGATACTTTTGAGTTGTGGTGCTAGCAAAGAATACTGAAAGTACCATGGACTGCTAAAACAACTAACAAATCTGTCCTGGAGGAAGTGCAGCCAGAATGCTCCATGAAAGCATTCTGACTTACTTTGGTCATGTCGTGAGAAGGGACCATTCCCTGGAGAAGAATGTCATGCTTGGTAAGGTGGAGGGTCGACAAAAGAGGGGAAGGCCTCCAATGAGATGGATTGACACGGTGTCTGCAATGATGGGCTTAAGTATAGCAAGGATCATGGACCTGGCGCAGGATTGGGCAGTGTTTCTTTCTGCTGTACATAGGGTCACTATGAGTCAGAAATGACTCGACGGCACCTACAACAACAACAATGTGTTCTGGGACACTGTCTATCTAGGAACTTAAGAGCTGTTGCCTATGAATTGTTTTATTGAGCCTGAAATGATCAATACTTGATGTTATGTCACATTTTTGGGAGTTAAGGCAAGTGTTTTATTCTTTTATAGGGAAGGAAATTGAGGATCAGTGAGATTACTTTATCTGAATGAGTGTTCAAAGCTAAAACGATTTCCAGACATTTTGAAACAGTAAACCAGCAATTCAGCTTTCTTCCTCAATCATGAATTAAGAGCCTCCTATGCTCTATTGTGAGGATGGTGCAAGACTGGGAAGTGTTTTGTTCTGTTGTACATAAGGTTGCCATGAGTCGGAACAAACTTGACAGAACCTAACAACAACAACAACATGTTCAAAGCACTGTGCCAGACATAGCAGGACACAGAGTTGTGTAAAACAAGGCTTTTGCCTACCAGGAACCTATTGTACAGCGATCAGACATAGAATCCAAGTCATCATAACAGACTTGCTATGCTTCCTGCATAACAACACTAAGAAAGACTTCTAGAAGTTAAATACATGAGAATTTATTGTACTATATGTTCTGGTTACCTAGTGCCACTGACAGGTATATACCACAAATGAGGTGGCTTGAACAAACAGGAGTTTATTCTCTCACTGTTTAGAGGCTTTAAGTCCGAGTTCAAAGTGCCAAGCCCTAGGGGCTAGGTGAAGGCCCCTCAACCTTGGGCTTCAGCTCTGCCTCCTGCTCCTAGCCCACTGAGGCTAGAGGCTTTTCTTCACTCAAGCAGCTGCTGGCTGCTGAGGCTGACAAGCCCAAGATTGACAAGTGAAAAGGCACAGTCCCGATGTTACCAAACCACATGATCCATCAACTGCTGTTGAGTCGGACCCGACTCATAGTGATCCCTCCTTGGGTTTCCGAGGCAGTTTCACTACGGAAGTAGATTGTCCAACCTTCCTTCTGAGGATTGGCTGGTGGGTTTGAACCGCCAGCCTTTTGGTTAGCAGTCAGATGCCTTAGACACTATGCCACCACCACATAGCAGGCCATTAATTCAAGTCTACTGAAAGTCTCAAGGCCAGCAGAGCATGGCAGGCTGCTAAACAATGACACGGCTACATGCAGGGTTCATTCATGTCTAAGCTGGAGACCGTTCCCCAAGGCTTCTCCTTATATACAGGAAGCAAACCACATCCCTAAGGCAGCTACTCAGCTTTTCACAGTAGATTCCACCATGGAGTTGATTACCAGCCTCATCCTGGTGAATACTATATCCAGCTGCCCAGCCAATCAACCAGGCTCAGCCAAGTTGACACACAAACTTAACTACCACAATATTCAACTATCAATTAAAGGAATCCTGGTGGTATACTGAGTAAGGCATTTGGATGCTAACCAGAAGGTTAGTAGTTCAAACCCACCAGCTGCTCTGTGGGAGGAAGATGAGACAATCCACTTCTGTAAAGATTTATAACTTTGGAAATCCAATGCTATGAGTCAGAATCAACTTCGTAGCAGCGGGTTTGGGTGTATTTGTGTGTGTGTGTGTGTGCTGTCACTAAATAAAAGAGATAGGTTTCCAACTGAGGATCAAATGCAAAAATAACAGTGAAGTATATGCTCTTCTTCTAAGTGATAGGGTGGTAAGCCTCTCCGAGTTTCCAGAACTGAAGGAGATGCCTTTAGAAAACTCACTGCACTTACATAAATGTCCTTCAGGATGGAGCAAGAGACTGCATTAATGGTTCCATGTGATGCACTGTTTTTACAGATTGTTTTATTTTTTTAAAGTTTTGGTATAATTCAAATTTATTTTGGTGAATTGTAGATTCCCTTCCCTCTTACCCCCAAATAATTAGTGGTCCTAGCACCATTTATTGGATAATGGATTGTTTCTCCTACCAATGCTTTTTGAAAATATTTGTAGCTATCATTTACTAAATTTCTGTTATGTGTCAGGTGCTTTGTTATGTTTTGTATTGGACTGTGCCATCTTCTAGGTGAGGTTCCGATCCACAAAAGAAAAACAAGAACCTCACCGAGAAGATGGCACAGTCCAATACAAAACATAACAAAGCACCTGACACATAACAGAAATTTAGTAAATGATAGCTACAAATATTTTCAAAAAGCATTGGTAGGAGAAACAATCCATTATCCAATAAATGGTGCTAGGACCACTAATTATTTGGGGGTAAGAGGGAAGGGAATCTACAATTCACCAAAATAAATTTGAATTATACCAAAACTTTAAAAGGAGCACCCAGGACCACAGATATTAATGTCATCAGTTTGCGAAGACAAACCCTACCACGGGACATTGAATAGACACAACATTTGCTCCAACTCCTTTGTTCTGATTCTCCATCCTTCTCAGCAATTGTGTAAGTAACACAATAAACCAAATCAGTTGCTGCTGAGTTGAGTCCATGTGTGTCACACTAGAACTGTGCTCTATAAGGTTTTAGTCACTGATATTTTGGAAGTAGATTGCCAGGGCTTTTGGTTAGCATCAGAAAGTGTATTAACCCTTTTCATCCAGGAACTCCTCAGCAACACAGTAGCTGTTGATAAATTCTTTTTGTGCCCAAATTAGTGAGAGTACATCTCTGTTGCTCGTAACTAAAAACTTTGATTGATACTTGTAGGATCTCGTTCAGTTCTCAAATTCTCACAACAGTCTTTCAAAATACTTAATATTGTACCCATTACATTTTAGGTAAATTATTATATTTTATGCAAATAACATGCATGTTAAGCCAGAACTATTTTTACTTAATTTCATCATTTCCTTGTGTTATATTCCTGAGGTCAATATTTGTGGAAAAAAACAGCAATATTCAGGAAGAACATTACCTTGCTCAAGAGCACACAGCTAAGTAATAGTACTATTAAAATCCCCTTTTGAATTTGTCTGCTTCTAAAGTTCATATACTTTCTTACTCTATCATCAATGTCAACATTATCATATAATATATATAATATAATATTAATATATAAAATATATATAATACATGCATATATATCATATACATGAGCAGGAACTATATATATCCTGTCTATGTTTTCATTATGCTCCATTGGTCTAGTCATTTATTCTTTTTCCATTTTACTGTGGTAAAAATATATATAACATAACTTTTGACAATTTAATACTTCTTACATGTATAATTTGTTGTTATTAAGTGCTATTGAGTCAGCTACAACTCATAGTGACCCTATGTACAACAGAACGAAACACTACCACCCGGTCCTGAGTCATTCTCATAATCCTTTCTATTCTTAAGCCTATCATTGAAGCCACTGTGTCAATCCATTTTGTTGAGGGTCTTCCCTTTTTCACTGACTGTTTACTTTACCAACCATGATATCCTTCTCTAGGGACCAGGCCCTTCTGACATGATCAAAGTAGGTGAGACAAAGTCTGGCCATTCTTGCTTCTAAGGAGCATTCTACACTTCTTCCAAGACAGATTTGTTCATTCTTCTGGTAGTCCATGGTATTTTCAGTTTTCTTCACCAATACCATGACTCAAATGCATC
>NW_006922476.1:302400-342354 GCF_000298275.1 Orycteropus afer afer
CGTTGAGTAGGCCCTGACTCATAGCAACCCCTTCTTGGGTTTCTGAGGCAGTATCACTACGGAAGTAGGATTGCCCAACCCAACCTTCCTTCCAAGGAGTGGTTGGTGGGTTTCAACTGCCAGCCTTCTGGTTAGCAGTTAAGTGCCTTAGGCACTATGCTACCAGAGCTCCTATATATATATATATATATATAGAGAGAGAGAGAGAGAGAGAGAGAAAGCACTTGAAAATACCATGGCTTGGTTAGGTGTACCTTAGTCTTCAAGGTAACATCTTTGCACCTTAACAAAGCTTTGAAGAGCTCTTTTGCAGCAGATTTTCCCAGTGTAATGCAACAAGTGATTTCTTGACTGCTGCTTGCCTGCACATTGATTGTGGATCCAAGTGAAATGAAATCTCTGAAAACTTCAATATTTTCTTCATTTATTGTGATTTTGCTTATTGGTCCAGTTGTGAGTATGTTTGTTCTCTTTATGTTGAGGTGTAATCCATAAAGAAGACTGAATCTTTGATCTTCATCAGGAAGTACCACCAGTCATCTTCACTTTCAGCCAGCAAGATTGTGTCTTCTGCATGTTACGGGTTGTTGATGAGTCATCTTCCAATCCTGATACTATGTTCTTCATATACTCCAGCTTCTGGAATAATTTGATCAACATACATGTTGAATAAGTGTGGTAAAAGGACACAACCTTGATGTACACCTTTCTTGATTTTAAACTCTTCAGTTTCCCTTGTTCTGTTAACATCTGCCTCTTGGTCTATGTACAGTTTCTGCATGAACACAAGTAAATGCTATGAAATTCCTATTCTTCTCAATGTTATCCATAATCTGTTCTGATCCACAGAGTCAAATGCCTTTGCATAGTCAGTAAAACACAGGCAAACATCTTCCTGGTATTCTTTGCATTTAGCTCGGATGCATCTGGCATAAGCAATAATGTCCCTCATTCCATGCTCTCATCTGACTACAGCTTGAATTTCTGGCGGTTCCCTGTCAATATACTGCTGCAACTGTTTCTCAATTATCTTCAGCAAAATTTTATTTGCGTGTGATATTAATGATATTTGATAATTTCCACATTCTGTTGGATCTCCTTTCTTTGGAAAGGGCACAAATATGGATGTCTTCCACTCAGTTAGCCTAGTAGCTGTCTTCCAGATTTCTTGGCATAAATGAGTAAGTGCCTCCAGGGCTGCATCCATTTGATGAAACATCTCAATGGCTATTTCCTTCAATTCCTGGAGCCTTGTTTTTCACCATTTCCTTTAGTGCAGCTTGGACTTCTTCCTTCAATACCATTGGTACTTTTTTCTTTTTTCTTTTTTAAATACCATTGGTTCTTGATCATATGCTACATCCTGAAATAGTTGAACATCGACCAATTCTTTTTTGTGTAGTGACTCTGTGTATTTCTTCCATCTTCTTTTGATGCTTTCTGCATCATTCAATATTTTGCCCATCAAAAAAAACCCCAAAAAACTCACTGCCATCAAGTTGGATCCAATTCATAACAACTCCTCCTTGGGTTTTTGAGCCTGTATCACTACGGAAGTAGATTGCCCAATCTTCTTTCCGAGGCATGGCTGGTGGGTTTGAACCACCAGCCTTCTAGTTAGCAGTCAAATGCCTTAGGCACTACACCACCAGAGCTCCTATTTTGCCCATAGAATCCATCAATATTGAAACTTGAGGCATGGATTTTTTCTTCAGTTCTTTCAGCTTGAGAAAAGCCAAGACTACTCTTCTCCTTTGATTTTCCAACTCCAGGTCTTAGCATGTTTCATTGTAATAGTCTACTTCTCTTCTCAAGCTGCCCTCTGTAATGTTCTGTTCACCTTTTTTACTTCATCATTTCTTCCATTCACTTTAGCTATTCTCCATTCAAGGGCAAGTTTCAGAGTTCTTCTGACATCCATTTTGGTCTTTTTTTCCTTCCTGCCTTTTTAATGACCTTTTGCTTTCTTCATGTATGATGTTCTTGATGTCATCCCATAACTTGTCTGATCGTTGGTGTTCAATGAGTCAAATCTGTTCTTCAGATGGTCTCTATATTCAGGTGGGATATGATCATAATCATATTTTAGCCTTCATGGGCTTGTTTAATTTCTTCAGCTTCAACTTGAACTTGCATATGAACAATTGGTGGTCTGTTCCACTGTCAGCTCCTGGCCTTGTTCTGACTGATGATATTGATCTTCTCCATTACATCTTTCAACAGATAGAGTTGATTTGATTCCTATGTATTACATCTGGTGAAGTCCATGTGTATAGTCACAATTTATGTTGTTGAAAAAAGGTATCTGCAATGAATTAGTTGTTGGTCTTGCAAAATTCTATCATGTGGTCTCTGGCATCCTTTTTTTCACTAAGGCCATATTTTCCAACTACTGATGCTTCTTCTTTGTTTATAAATTTTTCATTCTAATTACCAGTAATTATCAATATATCTTTCTTTCATGTTTGAATAATTTCATACTGCAGAAGTTGGTAAACATCTTCTATTTCTTCATATTTGACTCTAGTGGTTGGTGCATAAATTTGAATGATAGTAATAATAATTAGTCTCCCTTGTAGGCATGTAGATATTATCCTATCACTGACAGCATTGAACTTCAGGATAGATCTTGAAATGTTCTTTTGACCATGAATGTGATGCCATTCCTCTTCAATTTTTCATTCCCGGCATAGTAGATCATATGACTATCTGATTCAAAATGGCCAAAACCAGTCCATTTGAACTCAGTCATGCCAAGGATATTAATTTTTATGCGTTCCATTTCATTTTTGACAACTTCTAATTTTACTAGATTCAAACTTTGTACATTCCATATTCTAATTATTAATGAATATTTGGAACATTTTGTTCTCATTTTGAGTCATGCCACGTTGGCAAAGGAAGGTCCACAAAATTTTATTCCATCTCTACTTTACTTTAGAGTAAAGTATTCCATCTCAACTCTACTTTAAGGAGGCAGCTCTTCCTCAGCTGTATTTTAAGTGCCTTTCAACCTGAGGGGCTTGTTTCTAGCACTATATCAAACAATATTTCACTGTTCTTCATAAAGTTGCAGTGTTCAATTTTTTTGAGAAGTAATGACCCCATCCTTCTTCCTAATCTGTCTTAGTCTGGAAGCTCCACTGAAACCTGTCCAGTTTGGGTAACCTTGCAGTTATTTGAAATACCAGTGGCATAGCTTTCAGCATCATAGCAACATGCAAGCCAGCACAGTACAACAAACTGACCAATAAATGGTGGGCATGTATAATTTAGTGACACCAATTATATTAATCCTATTGTGCAACCATCACCAGTATTTGTTACCAAATTTCCTTCATCATTAACAGATACACAAAACTCCCTAAACAATGACACCTCCTTTCTGCTTCTCTCCCACCTTTGATAGCCATTTATTCGTGTGCTGGCACCATACCATTTTATTTATTGTAGCTTTATAGAAAGTTTTAAAATCTAGTATAGGGATACCTCATTGTATTGAACTTTGCTTTACTGAACTTCACAGATATTGTGCATTTTACAAATTGAAGGTTTGTGGTTACCCTGCATGGAAGAAATCTGTTGGAAAAATGGCCAACATCAGTCCATTTCAACTCAGTCATTCCTAAGGTATTAATCTTTATTTTTTTCCCCATTTTTCCAACAGCATGTGCTTTCTTCATGTATCTGTGTCACATTTTGGTAATTCTCCCTTTTGAAACTTTTTTATAGTGCTATTTCACACTTAACAGACTACAGTATAGTATAAACATATCTTTTATATGTACTGGGAAACCAAAAAAATTGTGTGACTTGCTTTATTGTGATAATTACTTTATTGTAGTGATCTGGAACTGAGCCCGCCGTATCTATAAGGTATGCTGGAACAGCAAATTCTACTTTATCTTGCCTTTTCTTGAGTGTTTATATTTCTGGGTGAGCAATTGGATCGTTTTAAAAAAAGTTTTTCCAAAATCATGGAGAGGCAAATTAGCAGCTTTAATTTAAGATGCTTCAACCTTAATATTGTTTTATCATAATAAGGTCATGTGAGATATAGTGCCCCACATATGTGTGTGCACACAGATAAAAACACACTTACACTATGCACCTATATAAAGACTTTTGGATGAAGGCCTATTAAAATTGAGGTTTTGCTTGTTAGCCTTAGGATGTTTAAAAATTCTCCAGAAGCAGGAACTGTGGCAGTGCTACCATGAGATGCTCTTGTACACTAATGCTGGCCAAGAGACTGAAAGAAGATGCCTTCGATAACAGATAGCAGTGGGGAGGAAAGCAGTTCATCATAAGACTTTACTTTTCATATTGCTTTGTTCCTGTAAAAAACAGCATGGTTCACTTTGAATCTTCCATCTTCCTCCAAGCATAATTTTGATGCTGTGGGAATTCTCTCCAAGCAACATTCAGCAAATAAATCCCAGGAGAATATCTGATTTGTGTTTGCACATAATTTTCCTAGTGCGAAACCTAGGTAATAGAAAGGCTAAATAATGTCCATGGTCCTGGAAGAATTTCTTCAATTATGGGGTTGTTGAGGCTCTTGTTAAAAACTGATGAAACTGAAAGTCTCTGCCTGGTCCAATAAGCCAAGAGGGTAATTTCCACCTCTTAACTGGATGTGGATTTTATACATATATATTCATCACAAGTTAATGAAAAGCCTGTGCTTTTGATCCAGGAGGATACTGGGCTCTTCTAGAAAAGCATTCTCTCTTGCAAAAACACGTTCAAGTATAAAATCTTTGTGAGAATTCCCCATAGGAAATTGTATGCATCTGCTCAGATTAAGAAGGCATCAATTTATTTATTTCCTCTAATAGAGAGAGACTTCTCTGAACATTGAGTTCTCTCCTGAAAGGCCAGTGGCTTGGTTCTGGGAATTGTGAGATGCTGGAAGATTGCTGTTATGCTCTGAATAGTAGATTCTGAGGGTGTACAAATGCTGATAACCACATGTAAACCGTGCTGTGGAATCCAGCTGCGTTTGTTGCAGGCCCATACTCAATGGTGGCAGGAAATTTCTGAGGGCTTGCATTTTTATCCCAGATTCAGGGTTATTCTTTGGTACCCCAATCCACACAGGTATTTCTAGCCTATCTCAATTAGAATTATGAATTACATCAGAAATGGAGCCAAGCTTGTAGCAAGCCAGAGAGCTAAATTCTTCCTCCAAAATAAGATTAGCCAGAGTACCTCATATCTTTGAGAACTGTGCTGCATAATAAGGTGGAACTGAATACTGTGCCCAGGAAATTTATGCCACATTTGCTGCAACATTTCTGATAAAAAAATTGAATTGATGAGCAGAGAGTTAATCATGTTGTAACTGTATATAATCTCATGAACCACTCTCCACAGGAGTAATAATTAACTGTTGGTATATGCTGAGCAACTCTGTAATGTTTCCTGGCCTGGCTTTCCATCAGCGAGAACCTAGCAACTGAGCGTGATAGCTTCTGAAGACAGCCAGTTAAGAATTGGATTTGCCTATAAAAACCTAACACTTTCAGTTTGTCCTGATTTGTCACAGAGTTGGTTTTCTAGTCAATGGTGTGGTGACAATGACTCAAAACATGTTTCTCATCAAGACACATTCTGAAAGGTCAGTTCTGGGCATCTATAAAGGAGAAGACTCCTATGCTAACCCAAAAGGCACAAAATGATAGTTATTATAATAAAAGGGCACCGCCTTTAAGCAGCAGTGATGAGACTGCCCTATTATTTATCACTGTCTTTTTTCACACTATTGCAATGAAAAATAATTTATTTCCAGAGACTTGGTTTTAAAACTTATTCAAACAAATTAAAAATGCATATTTGATCTCCTGTCAGTTTTTTGAAGTTTCAAATAATAAATATTTTGTAACCAGTACACATTTGATTCCCCTAATGGTCATAGAGGAGCTCTGGTAACATAGTGTCTAAGGCACTTGACTACTAAACAGAAGGCTGGTGGTTCAAATCCATCAGCCACTCCTCGGAAGGAAGATGGGGCAGTCTACTTCCATAGTGATACTGCCTCAGAAACCCACGGAGGGGTTGCTATGAGTCGGGTCCCACTTGACGACACATAACAACAACAACAATGGTCATAGGCTCTGGTATTAAAGTATATTTTTAAAAATGCCTTAAAAATCTGTTTACAATGCAATCTGCAATTGTGTTATGAGTGAATGACTCATGACTACAACTTCAAATAGTAGCTACCGAGAAAAGTCATCTGAGTTTTTTAATGAGGCACACCCTTTCCAACTGAAATGTCACAAAAATTTTCCTATTTAATTTTTCTAGAATTCAATGAGAACGGTCCCTCCCTTTCTTTTCCTTCTTCAAGTGAACAACTAACTGTGGCTCAAGGACGAACACAACCATCTGAAATCTTAATTGAAAAGAACATATTACTGAACATTTTAAAAGGTTGACATTCACAATTGTTTAAAATATTGCTCACCAAAGCTAAGAAAAAGCCTAAATAACTATGAGTTAGTATTGTCATAAATTGAAAAACAGTTGGTAGCTTCACAATTTTGATGAGATCCAAGTAGTATAAAATTATAGCTCTCCTAGCACGGTGAGGATTCTAGGGTGGTGTGTGTGTGTGTGTGTCTGACTTTCTTGGATACATAGAAGGCAGTGGCATTTCATACCGAATCTGTGTTATAATTATAAAGTATGGTCTGGGTTTTAAAAAGGTTAATGACAATATTCTAAAACAGTGTAAACAATCAGCCCTGGAATATGTGATTAAAAAAGGAAATGGAGTGCAATCATAAATCCTAGATGCTGAAGACACCAGAACAGTTATTGAGAGCTGTATTAAAACTTACTATTTATGCAGCATATGATCAAGAACAAATATTGTTGAAGGAAGAAGTCCAACCTGCACTGAAGGAATTGGTGAAAAACAAGGCTCTAAAATTGATGGAGTACCAATTGAAATGTTTCAACAAATGGATTCAACACTGGAAGCACTCACTTTTCTATGCCAAGAAACTTGGAAGACAGCTACCTGGCCAACTGACTGGAAAAGATCCATATTTGTGCCCATTCCAGAGGAAGGTAATTCAACAGAATGTGAAAATTATAGAACCAAATAATATCACATGCAAGTAAAATTTTGCTGAAGATAACTCAAAAATGGTTGTACTAACATATTGACAGGCAATAGCCAGAAATTCAAGCCAGATTCAGATGAGAGTGTGGAATAAGGGATATTATTGCTAATGTCAGATGGATCTTGCCTGAAAACAGAGAATACCATTAAGATGTTTACCTGTGTTTTATTGACTATGCAAAGGCTGTGTAGATCATAACAAATTATAGATAACGTTGAGAAGAATGGAAATTTCGGAATATGTACTTGTCCTCATGTAGAATCTGTATATAGAGCAAGAGCTAATCGTTCCACAAACCAAGGGAATACTGGGTGGTTTAAAATCAGGAATAGTGTGCACCAGGGTTGTATCCTTTCACCATACTTATTTAGTCTGTATGCTGAGCAAATAATCTGAGAAGCTGGATTACATGAAAAGGAAGGTGGAATCAGGATGGGAGGAAGACTCATTAACAACCTGAATATATATATATGTACATGACACAACCTTGCTCGCTGAAAGTGAAGAAGATCTGAAACACTTACCAATCAAGATCAAAGATTACAGCCTTCAGTATTGATTATACTTCAGTATAAAGAACACAAAAATCATCATACTGGACCAATAAGCAACATCATGATAAATGGAGAAAAGATTGAAGTTGCCAAAGATTTCATTTTACTTGGATCCACAGTTATGCTCATGGAAGCCACAGTCAAGAAATCAAATGACTTCTTTAATAGGGCAAATCTGCTGCAAAAGGCCTGACAGTGTTAAAGAGCAAAGATATTACTTTGAAGACTAATGTGTGCCTGACTTAACCCAGGGTATTTTCAATAGCGTCATATGCATTTAAAAGCTGAACAATGAATATGGAAGAGCAAAGAAGAATTGATGCACTTGAATTGTTGTGTTGGCAAAGAATATTGACAATATGTGGACTGTCAGAAGAAAGAACAAATCTGTCTGGGAAGAAGTGAGGCTGAGATGCTCCTTAGATGTGAGAATTGCCACACTTGTCTCACATACTTTGGTCATATTATTAGAAGGGACTGGTCCCTGGAGAAGGATACTATGCTTGGTAAAGTAGTTGTTATGTGCCGTCGAGTCGGACCCAACTCATAGTGACCCCTCCTTGGGTTTCTGAGGCAGTATCACTACGGAAGTAGATTGCCCCATCGTTCCTTCTGAGGAGTGGCTGGTGGAGGGTAAGCAAAACAGGGGAGGAGCCTCAACAAGATGGACTGACACAGTGCCTACAACAATGGGCTCAAACATAGCACTGATTGTGAGGGCCCAGGACTGGGCAATGTCTTCTTCTGTTATACACAGGATCACTATGAGTCAGAACCTACTCAAGAGTACCTAACAACAACATATGCAAGTTACATGTTAAAGAGCAAAGATGTCACTTTGAAGACTAAGATATGCCTGACCCAAGCCATGATATGTTCAATTGTCTCATACGCATGTGAAAGCTGGACAATGAATAAGGAAAACTGAAGAAAATCAATGCATTTGAATTATGATATTGGCTAAGAATATTGAATATGCCATGGATTACCAGAAGAACAAACAAATCTGTCGTGGAAGATGTATAGCCAGTATGCTCCTTGGAAGCAAGGATGGTGAGATTTTGTCTCTCATACTTTGGTTATGTTATCAGGAGAGATTATTTCCTGGAGAAGGATATCATACTTGGAAAAGTTGAGGGTTAGCAGAAAGGAGAAGACCTTCCTTGAGATGGATAGATGCAGTGTCTGTGACAATGAGCTCAAGCATAGTAATAATTATGAGGATAGTGCAGCTCTGGATATTGTTTCGTTCTATTGTACATAGGGTTGCTATGAGTTGGAACTGACTTCAGGGCACCTAACAACAACAACATACGCAGATGACACAACCTTGCTTGCTGAAACACTTGAAGTACTTACTGACGAAGATCAAGGACTAAAACCTTCAGTATGGATTACACTTCAACATAAAGAAAACAAAAATGCTCACAAATGGACCAATAAACATCATGATATGGAAAAGAAACATTGAAATTGTTGAGAATTTCATTTTACTTGGATCCACAATCAACTTCCATGGAAGCACCAGTCAAGGAATGAAAAATCATATTGCATTGGGGGCAGATGTGCTGCAAAAGATCTCTTTCAAATATTAAAAAGCAAAGTTGTCACTTTGAGGACTAAGGTGTGCCTGACCCAAGTCATGGTATTTTCAATTGCTTCATATGTGTTGGAATGCTAGACAATGAATAGGGAAGAGCAAAGAAGTTATAGCTTTGAATTATGGTGTTGATGAAGAGTATTGAATATGACATCGACTACCAGAAGAACAAACAAATATTTCTTGGAGGAAGTACAGTCAGAAAGCTCCTCAGAAGCAAAGATGGCAAGACTACTTTCATCCACTTTGGACATGTAATCAAGAGGGACCAGTCCCTAGAGAAGGACATCATGCTTGGTGAAGTAGAGGGTCAATGAAAAAGAACACCCTTAATGAGATGGATTAACACAGTAGCTTCAACAATGGGCTGAAACATAACAATGACTGGAGGATGGTGCAGGACTGACTGGGCAGTGTTCCGTTCTATTGTACATAGGGTTGCTCTGAGTCCAAACCAACTTAATAGCACCTAACAATAATAACAACAACTTTATGTAATTCCCCCATTTGGATGTTCTAAAATTTGTGGAGCTCCTTAGACCAATGCTGTGCTGTCTAATGTGATGTTGTTGCATGTGATGTCCAATATGATAGCCACTACAAATCTGTGACTATTTGAAAGTGAAATAATTAGAATTACATAAAATTGAAAATGAAGGTCTTCAGTTGTACTAGCCCATGCCAAGTGCTCAGTATCCAACTTCTTGTGGTTGACAAGAGAGTTCTATTGGATAATGCCTCCTTAAATAAAGAAAAAGAGAAGAAAATCTTTATTGAGAAGTTACAGTGTATAAGTAGCATATGTTGTTGTTGTTAGGTGCCATCGAGTCATTTCCGACTCATAGCAACCCCATGCACAGCAGAACGAAACACTGCCCGATCCCCCGCCAGCTCCACGATCCCTGCTATACTTGAGCCCATCATCGCAGCCACCATGTCAATCCATCTTGTTGAAGGCCTCCCCCTCTTTCGTTGACCCTCCACCCTACCAAGCATGACATCCTTCTCCAGGGAATGGTCCCTTCTGACAACATGACCAAAATAGGTGAGACGAAGTCTGGCCATTCTCACTTCCAAGGAGCATTCTGGCTGCACTTCCTCCAGGACAGATCTGTTAGTTCTTTTAAAGTCCATGGTATTTTCAGCATTCTTCGCATATATGATCTGCATTTTTTCCATTTTTCAGTAAATTCACTTATTTCCTCTAATAAAGCTAAGTCAAGTCACTTGTCTAAGTCACAGAGTTGATACAAACCAGAGCTAAGACTCCAGACAATTTCTCTGGACTCCAAGCTCAGTGCTCATTCTAATACATGGCCAAGTTCTTGCTTATACACTCATCCATGCAGCACATAGTTAATGATGGAGTGACTCTATATTTTAGTAATTATTCCAGAACAGGTGAAAATCATTACTGAGCAAACTGGTCTTTCTAATTACTGAACATGTTGGGCTTTAAGGTTAGAAGGATGCATATAGTTCCTGATTTCATAGTACTTAAAGCTTAGTAGTGTACTCCTACATTAAATATATAATCACACAATCAATTATCAGCTACAATTGTGATTGTTAAAGAAGAACGTCTGTTTTGGGAGAGGGTTCCATATCCCATTAAATAACAATAAAATCAGTAATAATTAACAATAAAGCTTTAGCTTCCAATGCCTATGAAGTTCAAATTACTAGGGTAAATCTATGATACTACTGGCCTTCTGATTAATGAGTCCACTGTAATCTTTATGCCTGGTAAACAGAGAGATCTATTTCATTCAAGGTCATCCTGGGTTGGCATGACCAACTTCAATTTCATCTGATTTTTCTTGGGTAGAAGTATTTTTGAAACGAAGAGCTGAGGTCAGCTAATTTGTCAACATTACAAAGCAGGAGCCTTATCCTCGTAACTCTCCTCCCTCATTGAACCTTCCCAGCAGTATAGCTGACATATGAACCTCACAGATGAAGATGCCATAACATGGCTATCTCTTGACTGCACTGCTGAGGGCAAGATAGCAGGAAAATGCTTCCTTTTAGCCATTTCTTTGTCATTTTTAACAGGGTCAAACTCAAACACTCATAAAAGGAGATTGAGAGCCAATATGCTATACCATCAAATTTAAAAGGCTAGGAAAAAAAAAAATCAAAGCTCTAACTGTTATCATTTTCAGTATTTTATTCCTTTTAATGCCAGCCTATTAGTTTCAATAAAAGGACAACAGAATGTCCATTACACCGTAACTAGACACGCCTATTATGCCAATGCGATTAGTTTTTGCAGAATACTCATGTAGTGGTTATAGTTTATAGAAAAATTGATTTCACAGAATCAGGGAAATTAGAATTAAAAACATTCCATTAGGTCTTCAGATGCCTCCCCTGAGGCTAGTATAGAATTGATCCCTGGTTCACAGTGTATTATCTGATGCATTTTTCTGTCAGGTTTTGATGGGCTTATATATTTATTATGGGTCGACAATATGTATAAAAAAATTATACCAATTCATCTGAGAAATAAAAATCTAGAAAAATAAACATTTGATGAGCACTAATTTTACTTTGGTGTATACATTTTTAATATACTGGTGTTTATAGCCTCTCATAAGAGGTGGGGTAGTAGCATTTGATTGTGGGTTGGCATTACAATCAAATAGTGAACTTGCATATCTTCAGTTGCAGAAATTTCCTCAGACATATTTTTCCATCAGATTTATACAAAATGTGGCATGAACTTTCAGTCCACAAGAATGGCTTATTTTCTGCATAAGAAATCAAGCAACTGGCTGTCACCAAATAGTTGACTACATTGACATTTTTGTCTTCTTGGGCAGTGTATACCGAGCTATGACTCTAGGATAGACATCTACAAGAGGGTGGCAAATGCAACTCTGAACTGGAGGGCTGCAGGGCAGGGGATGCAGCAAGAGACTGAGCTGGTTTTAGGCAGAATTCTGTATGCCCTCTGTTTTGCTTCCTGTTCCTCCTCCTTCTTTAGCCTGGCTGCACACTGGGGAGTGACACAGAGGGAAGATAAAGAGGAGAAGGAGGTGGCTTCACTAGACAAAATCTACATGCAGTCCTCCACATACAATCAGCCTATAAACTCCTGGGAACTCCCAGGTCAAATGGGTGGGTAGCTTCTCTCTGCTTCAGCACACACCATTCCAGAATTCTCTTTCCCTTTAAGGCTATCCTTGAAGTTCATTTTCACGTGATTTCACCTGTTAAAAATGGAGAAAGTGCATGCTGTGATTTTTCTCAGTTCTGCTTGGTTTTCCTTTCACCCCTTGGCCCTTCACTGAGATAGAGAGGAGAGTATTGAATGTGGGTTAATTTTGAGGGGAGGGAGATCAGACTGTGTCTGGAAGGAGATAGGGAGGTAGACACAGAAGTGTAGTGTTCAGCTAAATAATGCCTAGTTCTCTTTGGCTGTTCACATTCTCACGTCCCTGTTCAAAAGGCCAGATGAAATTCTTGTTTGTTCAGGATGCAGCTTGATGAGTATTATGTCTGGAGAGCGTCCCAGCAAAGGTCTTATACATCTTTTATACACCTGCATGCTAAATGAGCAAGAACACCCAGGTGCTGAGTAAGACTTATGAATTTGCTGTAAATTATGCAAACAAGTAATTTTGCATGTCCAGAAAGTAGTGCTGTAAGTGAAGCAGTTTTTCTAAACTCTCCATAATTTGGAGAATGCAAACTGAATTGCAGTCCAACAATGACAAGGCCTAATTGCTCAGCTCAGTATATCAGCTGTGATAGGTGCCAGTCACAGAGGATGTGCATCCTAGAGGAACTCTTATATCAACCCCCTAGATGGCAGCAGTAAAGACAGCTTTATCCAGGGGCTTAAGCTTTATCCATTTAGTTGTGCCAAAGTGAAGATGGTGGAACAGCTCCAAAGAGAGCCAAGGAGCTGGGTTCTTGAGGTCCAAAATATTGTTATTAGTAATCAAGAGTCAATTCGTGGTACCCAAAGTGTGGTATGTTGTTGTTGTTGTTGTTATATGCCATCGAGTTGGACCAGACTTATAGCGACCCCTCCTTGGGTTGCCGAGGCAGTATCACTATAGAAGTAGATTGCCCCATCTTTCTTCCGAAGTGTGGTATGGGGACCAGTAAAGTTAGCATGACCTAGGAACTTGTAACTGCATAATCTTGGGCCTATTGCAGACCTACAGAATCAGGATCTGCATTTTAATGAAACCCCAGGTGAGGCACATGTAGAGAATGAACCCTAGAGAGGCACATCAAAGTTTGAGAAGCAGCAGTATATACTATCATCTCCCTAGTGGGTTTTCCACAGTAGTATCTTAGACTTAAAGAGACAGTAGCCATCCAGTGGTAGCATTCTCTCTTGTGCAGGAGAATTGGGTTGGATTCCCAGAAAACGAACCTCAAGTACAGCCACCACCCATCTGTCAGTGGAGACTTGCATACTGCTATGATGCTGAACACGTTTCAGGGGAGGTTCTACATTAAGACAGACTTTGGTGCTTCAAAAACAAGACAGGATTGCCGTGTTGGTATTTCAATGGTGTTGATGCTTTGATGAAGGAAGACACAGAGGGCTTGACTACTTCCAAAAATCAGCCAGTGAAAATCCTATGAATCACAGCAGTCCAATCTGCAACCAATGAGGATGGCTTGGAACCAGACAGTGCTATCTTCATTGTGCATGGGGTTTCTATGAGTCAAGTGCTGACTTGACAACAGCTAATAACAAAGATTGCTTGGATTTGCTAAGAAGGGATACAGCAATTCTAGAGCAATAGGAAGTTGAATCTCTTCCTCATTTTAGCAACAATGATTCCTTTCATAAGCAAACTTTTTTTGGTTTTCTCCCATTTTGGGAACTGTTCCTTCCTAATTGCATGACATTCTAGCAAGGCTGTCAACGAAGAGAGCTCCATGTTCTGCATTACAGGGCTGGGCACCTGATTGAAACTGTCCAGGAACAATTTCCCCGTCCGCTGGGGATTAATATGGAGAGAGAGGGGCCCTTTATTCTTCTGAGATCATAAGGTACAAGGGCAATAATGGCATGAGACTGGCAGGAGGTATCTTGCTACCACGTGTAGAAGAATCAGCTTGAGAATGAAGCCAGAAGAGTCAAGCAGAACAGAAAAATGGAGAGAAATCATTTGAACACCTCAGTCCAGTCCTATACGAAGTCAGACAACCCCTTGGACTTCTGAGTTAAGTGAGCCAATAAATTTGCAATTTAGCTTAAAGCAGTTTTAGGTTAGTTTTCTGTCACTTGTAACTTAAAGAGTGGTCCAGATCATTACATTCCTGAAATGGATAATCAGTTATTCTGAACTGGAAATTTTACATCTGGACACTTGGGCTAAAGGGAATAAATTCATTATGAGGTTCACAACATGTACTATGACGGTTGTGTGTGTGAGTTTGTGTGAGCATATGTGTAAGTGTAATCAAATATATCTGGTTTAAGGCATTTGATTGCTAATGAGAAAATTGGTGGTTCAAACCCACAAAGTGGTCCACAGAAGGAAGATGGGGCAATCTACTTCCATAAAGATTTATAGTCTTGGAAATCCAATGGGGGTCATTATGAGTTGGAATCAACTCCATGGCAGTGGGTTTGGTTTTGGTCTGATATGCCCTAAATACTGTTTATCTATATAATTGCAGAAGGCTATATTTATTTTCTGGATTTAGAGGCAATGCCTCTTGAAATTAATATTCAAATTTATGCCGAATAACATGCAGATGAGCCTGGCTTTGGTGCTTCAAGAACAAAATAGGTTTGCAGCGTTGCTATTTCAATGGTGCTGATGCTTTGATGAAGGAAGACATAGAGGGCTAGAATGCAGATGAAACATGTTCCCTTGGAATACACAATGCAAATGGAAAATTTATGGCTCTGTAAACTGCTTTAAAACAGAAAACAATCCCTCAATTCAATATAGCCGTTTAACCATTCATTAATTTACTCAGTGCGAACATTGCAACTTTTTTAGAAATGATGACACCAGTAAATACACTGTATCACCACAAAAGGAAAAATGTAGTTTTACTCTTGCCAAATGTCAAAATTTACATGTATAATTGTTTGTTGAAGTTGGAACAATGAAATCTGCCTCTTTTCTATAATCAATTGCTATCCACCACTGGACATATGTTTCACTATTATGTATCTAGTTCAATTATATATGTGTGTGTATGTGTGTGAATGTATAATTTAAGATTGGTAGTAGTTAGGATTAGGTTAAGTTATGAATAACAAAGACTTGAAAAGTAGTAGCTCAAATAAGAAAGAAATATCTTAAGGAAAAGAAATCTAGAGGTAGTTAGTTTCAGGGCTGGTATGGTACCTTTAAGGAGCCTTCCAGCTTTTCAAAGTGCCTAGAATGTGACTCTAATCCTCTAGGTTCAAGATAGCTTCTGGGTCTCCCAGCAACAAGATAGAGGGAAAGAGGAGGAAGTGTATGCCCCCTCCTCTTTAAAGAAACTTCCTGGAAACCTCACAAAGTATTTCTGCTTACATCTCATGGATCAGAACTTAGGCTTATGGTCACACATTATGACCTTATGGTCACACGTTATGACCTTATGGTCACAAGGAAGTCTGAGAAATATGTCTTTTAGCTGGGAGGCCAAGTCCTTAAAGAAAAATCATTATTCTGTTAATTTGAGAGAGAAATAGAGAATAGACACTTGGTAGGCAACTGGCAAACTCTGCTCCAAATATTAAAGACATATTTGTTTATTGTTTTATTGTAGGTTCCCTCACCATAAACTAGCTTTTGGAGGATAAGGGCTTTATGTTGTTCACTGTTGTATTCATGCTGCTCTGTATTTATTTTCCCCAATAGTGGGAAAGGCATTTGGCTGCTAACAAGAAGGTAGGTGGTTCAAACCTACCAGCTGCTCCGTGGGCAGGTGCTCCGTGGGCAGTTGCTCCATGAGAGGAAGATGAGGCAATCTACTTCTGTAAAGATTTATAACCTTGGAAATCCTATGGGGGTCACTCAGAATCGACTCAATGGCAGTGGGCTTGGTTTTGGTTTTGGATTTCTTTCCATAAGTCCAAGAAGTCTGTTCAACCAGAGAGTGCTGTGTTGAGAAGAATACAGCATCTGCATCCAAATTCAGTGAGAAAGAGTGTGGTGATCAACTAATAATGTCTGCTATGGTGTTGGTAGGTAATGTAGCCCATCCACATGTGCAGGTTTTACTATTTCTGGCTTAAAGCAAACCCCACCACCACCACCACCACCACTAGCTTGCGACTAAAATATTTTGAAATGTGTGGCTACCGTGAGTCAGTTTAAAACTATACACTAAAACCTCTCTTTAAATGTTTAAATTGTTTTGTTCTATGTAGAGATATGAGTGTTTCCCGCAGTCTTCTTTTTCTAACGTGGAGCTCCACAGGGGCGGTTATAAATTTTGTAGGTTTCCAGAGAGTTGCTAAAGGAATTATATGCAAATTACGTCTTACACTTAGTTGGCAAATCCTAGCTAGAAAGTTGCTGGGAAAGGAGATTTTTGCTGTTCTTTAAAGAACAAAGTGGGAAAACGGGTCATGAGTTTTATGCTGTCAGAGTAGAGGTACAGCTATATGACATGTTCATCGTCTGATTCACTGAGAAAGCAGAGGGGGCCTGGAGGAGCGATAAGGACTTTCCAAGTTCAACACATATGCTAGAAAGAAAAGCTCAATCTTTCTCTTTATTTAGCTTCAACCAACCGAGCATGGGGACAAGATGACCTAAGTTAAATTAAGCAACAATTAAATAGCTAAGACTACTGAGTAAGGTACCAAATTACATCAAATCTACATACATACATACATATATATATATTTCTTTGAAAAGCTGTCATTACAGCACACTTCTTTTCCTGCTCCATACAACACATTTCCTCATCAGTAACAATGACAAGACAGTGACTCTATGTGGCTGTGATTCCTTCAAAGGGAAGGAATTATGCAATCCCCTACAACGACAAATCAGAAGTTCCAGTATGTCATTTGAAAAGTCCCTTTCATGATTTTTATGCCTTTCCTCCGTGGAACATGTCCTCCTTTCTCCCTGCTTTCCCCGTCGTGAGTCAAGAATTGCTGCTTTATTGGAATGACTTGCTCACTTATTTATTACTATTATTTAAGTCACCTTTGTATATTTGATTTTTTAAATGTATTTTTTTATTGTGATTTGGGTGAAAGTTTACAGAGCACATTCATTTTCCAGACAACAGTTCATATACATTTTGTTTCATGACATTGATCAATGTGTAATCCCCATATATAACAGCTCTCTTCCCACTTCCTTCCTGTGGTTACTTTTCCCTGAGTCCTTCTTTGCTATGCATTCCTGCCCTCTGAGCTATATCCCTGCAAAAATACTGCCCTTCCAATGTCCCATGATTGACTGCTCTACGGAGTACACCTACCTGGTGTAAATGTTCACTTATAAGTTGATCTATTATTTGGCTAAGGAGCTCTGGTGGCATAGTGCCTAAGGCATTTGACTGCTAACAAGAAGGTTGGTGGTTCAAACCCACCAGCCACTCCATGGATGGAAGACTGGGCAATCTACTTCTGGAGTGATACTGCCTCGGAAACCCAAAGGGGGTTGCTGTGAGTCAGAATCTACTCGATGGCAATGAGTGTTTTTTTTTTTTTTTGTTAATTGTATTTGGCTGGAAGCCACAGGAGTGAGTTCAGTTTAGTTCTTTTCAAGGAGAATGGCCAATTTGCAAATGACATCTGGTAATTCTAGGTCTTAGTTTGGATTATCCCCAAAGCAGAGTCTGAGCATGGTCTTGGGAGCAGGTAGTTTAGGAGATGTTCCCAGTAAACAAGAGACAGCTAAAAGGGAAATTAAGGCAGGGACAGAGGAAAAGTCAATATACAGAGGTATTATAAAGTCATGGAGTCCCTGGGTGGTACAAACAGTTTATGCTTGACTGGTAACATAAAGGTTGGTGGTTTGAACCCACTCAAGGGTGGTGCAGAAATAAGGCCTGAAAATCTGCTTCCATTACAATTATGGCCAAGACAACTCTACGAAGCAGTTCTACTCTGTAGCACATGGGTTACCATGAGTGAGTATTAACCCAACAGCAACTTTTTTTTTCGAATCAAGGGCACGATGTCATTGTGTGGTATAAATGGTTAATGAACTTGATTGTTAACCAACAGGTTGGTAATTTGAATCCACCCTGAGATGACTTGGAAGAAAGGTATGACTATCTACTTCTGAAAAATTAGCTATTGAAACTCTATGGAGCACAGTTCTACTCTTAGACACATGAGGTCATCATGACTTGGAATTGACTCGACAGCAATTTTTTTTTTAGAATCAAATTTTCTTTTCTTTCTTTCTTTCTTCTTTTTTTTTCCATGAGCATCAGGGGCTTGATTCTGTCATGACATCTAGAGAAGTGTACAAATGTGTCATAGAACTATTGCCCTGAAGGATGGGAGATGGAGCACTTATCCACTGGCTCCGATTCTTATTGGTTGCGAGTTTCCCAGGAACACTAACAAACTGCCTCCTCTACTGCACTGGGTTGCACTTGTATGTGGACAGCATACCCCATGGCATTAGAGAACCCTGCCCACCACCCCTCAGCAGAGGCCCATGGGACAGACTTGAGGTGGACACAGATGGAGCAAGGTGAGTCTGAGATCATTGGGAACAGTCATCTTCAGCTGCAGCTGAAGTGAGAGGTGGGCTGAGGTCGAGTGATGTGTAGGGTGACAGGAGTGTCTGCTACAATCCACAACTGTCATCTGGAACTCAGTTGGTGTTGCATGCCTTTGAGTAAGCCCCAGCTCATGGTGACCTCATGCACAATGGAACCAAATGCTGCCAGTCCTCTGCCATCCTTATAATGGATTGAGGATTGGACCATTGTAATCCATAATTTTAACTGACTGAGTTTTGGAAGTAGATTGTCAGGCTTTTCTTCCTAGTCTGTCTTAGTCTGGAAGCTCAGCTAAGACTTATTCACTATCACAGCAAAACATAACCTCTAATGACAGAGAGTGGTGGCTGTGCTTCAGGTGTAGGCCAGAATTTGAATCTGGATCTCCTGCATGGAAGGTGAGAATTCAACCAATGAACCACCACTGCCCCAGGAACT
The DNA here is from genome assembly GCF_000298275.1 of Orycteropus afer afer. Taxonomy (NCBI): domain Eukaryota; kingdom Metazoa; phylum Chordata; class Mammalia; order Tubulidentata; family Orycteropodidae; genus Orycteropus; species Orycteropus afer. Next base: position 321,810 of record NW_006922476.1, read on the forward strand.
CAGTTAATCCTCAGCATTTTGAGATTTAGACCCCATGGCCATTCAAGGCACCCTACCATCTCCTGGCTATGAGTTTTAATTGAAGATATAGTTTAAAATTGTTATGGTATCCGTAAACCCAAAGTTACAAAGTGATACAAACATCGCAATAGCCCTCTTTGCTGATATATACAGAGATGGAATTTAAACCCTCGGAGTCTCTTCCCTTTTTCTTCCTGCTATTTAGCTTTCAAATATCTCTTCCATATGATACTATCTGTACCCAAAGATAAGAATGGAAAAGCAAGGTGGTAAAATAGAACCTGTCACTTGTTAGAATTCTCTGGAAGCTCTTATGGATAGGAGCTGAATTACTGATCAAAAACGAGATTTGGGGGTTACATGTGATATTAATTTCTCCATGCTGTTCAATTTCCTTAGTTAATTGAAACATGACATATAACCCTGAAGAATGGACTTAAGACACAGAAAAGAAGGATGTACAACTGCTTATTATTGCTCAGCTGTATTTCCTGTGTGCAGGGGGTGCAGTGGGTAGAGGATGTGGAGACAGTGTAGCAGGGAGAAAACCACAAAGGCTTGGTAAGTCTGTCTGCTACGTCCTAACAGACGTAGCACAGGCCAAGGTAGTGAACTTCACCAAGCCTCAGATTTTTCAGCTATAAGATTGAGGCAATAATAACTTCTTTGCAGGGTTATTATGAGAATTAGGCATTATTATGCAAAACACTGGCATATCAAAAATGCATTACTACAAGTCCAATTGATAAATAAATGAAAATCCAGGCAAGTCAATTGATAAATAAATGAAAAATCTGATTCTAGTTTGTATTCCCCTTTGATTTAGTTTCTGGGTAAAACTTACATTTACTAAAGCAAAGTGTTTGGACTCATTCAGACTAAGTCATTAAACATAAAATTAGTTCTTGGGTTGATATTAAATGGAAAATACAGGTGAGAGCAGGCTCCTCATTTTAACTATGCCAAGAAGATAGATCAGTTTCCCAGTGACCAGAATAACTGTTCCCAAACCAGAAGAATGCAGCAGTAATGATCCCTCAGCACTCCACACTCCTATGGCCCTTGCTGTTATTCTGGACACGGTGAGTTGTGAAGCAAGTCCAAAGCAGACCTCTCCCAAGAGCCACAGGGCACTGGTCTTCAAACATGGGGATAGGCAAAGACTTCCCAGTAGGTGCACAAGCATGGATAGATTTTAGGGAATCAGATTCCAGACCCTCAACTTTCATATGCACTCTTTCCTAAAACTGAGGAGGGCTAGACTAAAAACAAAGGAGCTCTGGTGGTGCTGTGGTTAAAGCACTGGGCTGCTAACCAAAAGGTCATCTACTTGAACCCACCAGCTGTTCTGTGGAAGAAAGATGAGGCAGTCTGCTTCCACAATGATTTACAGCCTTGGAAACACTATGGGCACTGTTCTACTCTGACCTATAGGGTCACTATGAGTCAGAATTGACTCGATGGCTGTGAGTTTGGTTTGGGTTTTTTGGGCTGGAAACAAGGCTGTTTCTCCTTTCCCATATGTTCTTTTGTAGTCTCCCTTCTTAAAAAAGAAGAGCATTATCCCTCACTCATCCCAAATCATTCTATGATTCATCACCTGGGATGTAAAAATATTTGTGTTTCCACAGAACAATTAGAAATATAATGTATATATATTTAAAGACCTTGTCTTCTCTATACTCCAAACACTACCACAGAAACATTCCCTGCTGAGGGAGATCCCTGTGACTTTTGATAAGCACATGAAGTTAGGGCCTTATTTCATGATAAGGCATGGAGTATTATCTTGCCTATCTGTATTAGGTTGTTGTGTGGACATATATTAACACATCTATTTGCATTAATAAGTGAAGTCAGATATGTTCGGACAGAAAACAAGCCTGATTAAGTTGATAGGTCTGACAATAAGCACTGTTTATATGGTGGATATTTTCCAGTAATGAAGGATTAAAAGTGTAGCTTCAAGGTTCTATTAAACTTTATTTAAAGCATGTGATAATATTAAAGCAGTTAATAAAAAATATTTTATTGGAAAAGGTCTAATGAGATTAGCAATAATTTCAACCATCTGAGGGTATCAAAGGAGCTCTGGTGGTGTAGTGCCTAAGGCATTTGACAGCTAACCAGAAGGCTGGCGGTTCAAACTCACCAGCCACTCCTTGGAAGGAAGACTGGGCAATCTACTTCTGTAGTGATACTGCCTCAGAAACCCAAGGAGAGGTCGCTGTGAGTCGGGACTGACTTAGGTATCAAGTAAATCAAGGTGCCTCTAAGTGGGACAATAAGAGGTATAAATGATAACCATTGATCAGTCTTGGTAAAGACTTTTTGGTATACTTTAAGAAAGTAGATGAGGCTAATGACCAGGTGTGGTAGTTATGTTTGTGTGTCAACTTGGCTGGGCCTGGTTGAGTGGCTGGGCAGCTGGTGGTAGTTATTACCCATGATGACACTGGCAATCAACTCCATGGTGGTATCTACCACAAGCAGCTGAGTAGCTGCCTTTGGGATGTAGTCTGCTTCTTATATATAAGAAGGCTTAGGGAATAGTCTCTAACTTATAGCACCTTGAACCCTGCATGTAGCCATGACATTGTTCAGCAGCCTGCCATGCTCTGCCGACCTTGGGACTTTCAATGGACTTAAATTAATGGCCTGCCATGTGATTTGGTAATATTGGGACTGTGCCATTTGTTGACCTTGGACTTGTTAGCCTCAGCAGCCAGTAGCTGCCTGAGTGAAGAGATGCCTCTAGCTTCAGTGGGCTGGGAGCAAGAGGCAGAGCTGAAGCCCAAGGTCAAGGGGCTTTCACCCAGCCCCTAGAGCCTGGCACTTGGAACTCAGACTTCTAGCCTCCCTGACTGTAAGAGATAAACTCCTGCTTGTTCAAGCCATTCCATTTGTGGTATGTTCTTGTCAGAGCAATACTAGGTAACCAGAACACTGGGTAACAAAACCTTTTCCAAGTTAGGTGGGTTTTAATTCTTTGCTTTCATTAAAATTGAAGGAGGGCTTAATTAAGTTGTCAGGTCTCAGACATTTAAATAATTTCTGATGATAGGTCATTTGTTATTTTTGGTATAAAAATCAGAGAGAGTTAAAAAAAAAAAGGAAAGGTATTGTTAAAACATACCTATCTGCCTTTTGGCCTATCTATGTATTTATGTGAGCAAGATAGCTCAGTAATTACATTTTAAAACACAGCAATTAGAAATAAAATTGTTGCTAAGTCTGTCTTATTCTAGCAAAAAGTCATTTTTGTCCATAGGTTTATGAACTATTTGCAAAAATATAAGCTTAATCTATACCATTAAGGATTCATTTAAAATAAAATTTTACTGTTATGTGAAATTGCATTTGGTTGAGTCTTCATCTCCAGTTCTTGGACTTGAACCAGTGGCCTGCTATGTAGCCTGCCAACCTTGGGATTGTTCTGGGCTTGAACCAGTGGCCTGCCATGTTGCCTACTGATCTTGGGTTTGTCATCCTCAGCAGCCAGCAGCTGTATGAGTTAAGTGAAGTCTCCAGCTCCAGTGGGCCTGGAATAAGGGGCAGAGATAATACCCAAGGTCAAGAGGCCTTCATGCAGGCCCTAGATCCTGAACTCTGAATTCTGACTTCTAGCATCCTAAACTGTAAAATAAACTGTTTTTAAAATAAACTGTTCTATTTGTTAAAGCTGTCCTCTTGTATTTCTGTTATAGCAGCACTAGAGAACTAAGACAGCAGTCTAGTCTTCTTTGAATATGACTTGAAATTCTGGTAGATTCATATTGGAACCACCTTTATGTCTTAACCTGAAATAGCCTTCTCTGCCATTCAGACCCTCTATAATTCACATCTATACCTTCTTAAATGTGCCTTTCTCTTTGGAGGCATCTCTGATATTTATCCATTTTTGCATCAGTTCCTACAGTTACCACTTCAATTATAATTCTGTAACAGCAATTGTTTTGTGTATTCATTTATTCAATAAATACGTATATGAAAGATACCGTGTAAGGTGCTGGATATGCCATTGTGAGCAATACGGGCATGGGCTCTAACTTCATGGAGTTTATGTCTCAGTGGAGATAAAAGAATAGTATAAAAGTAAACAAATACACGAATACATAATTGAAGACCATAATAAGTACTATGAATTAAAAGAACATTGGTGCTTATGACAAGAAGAACCAAACCAAAACTGAACCCACTTCTGACGAGTTGATTCTGACTCATAGTGACACCCACTGGGTTTCCAAGGTGGTAAATCTTTACGGAAGTAGATTGCCCCATTTTCCTTCCACAGAGTGGCTGGTGGGTTTGAACTGCCAACCTTCTGGTTAGCAGTCAAATGCCTTAGACACTGTACCATCAGAGCTCAAGGTACTTAATGGGATAAACAGAGCAAAACTGTTTGAGGATCTGATATTTAAGCTGAAATCAGAAGAGAAGGAATCAGCCATGTTAGAAATGGTGAAAGAGTATTTCAGTTAATGAAAACAGCATGTGAAAAGGCCCAGAGAAAAAAATAGATTCTAGTCTACTAGGAACATTGAAAGGAAGCCAGTGTAACTGGAACATATGAGTGAGGAATGGGGAGGATAGAAAAAAAGACAAGGACCAAAACAGGTGAAACCATGTTAAGGGGGCTCAGATTTTATTCTAAATATCATGGAAATCCACTGGAAGATTTCTGGCAAGTAATATATAATATTTGGTGTGCTGTAATACAATGTACTTTAAAACCACCTCACCACTCGTCTGTTTATTGTAAAGTAGTGGCTTGCATGTTACTGTGAGGCTAGAGGCTATGCCACCAATATTTCAAATACCATCAGGGTTACCCATGGTGGACAGGTTTCAGCAGAGCTTCCAGACTAAGACAGACTCAGAAGAGGTAAGGGGCCATCCACTTCTCAAAGAACTGGCCAGTGAAAACCTTATGAATAGTAGTGAAGCACTGTCTCATATATTAATGGAAGACTTTATGAATAGCCCTGAAACACTGTCTGGGACAGTACTAAAGGATGAGCCCTTCAGGTTGGAAGGCACCCAGAATACAACTGGGGAAAAGCTGCCTCTTCAAAGTAGAGTAGACTTTAATGGCATGCATGGAGTAAAGCTTTTGGGACCTCCATTTGCTGAAAGAGCATGACTCAAAATGGGAAGAAACAGCTGCAAATATCCATTAACAATTAGATCACAGAATGTAAGATGTATGAATGTAGAAAAAATGGGAGTTGTCAAAAATGAAATGTAACACATAAAGCTCAATATCCTAGGCATTAGTGAATTGAAATGGACTGATTTTGGCCATTTTGAATCAGACAATCCTTGATTTACTATGCCAGGAATGACAAATTAAACAGGAAGGGTGTGGCATTTATTGTTACAAAAAATGTTTCAAGATCTATTGTGAAGTACAATGCTGTCAGTGATAGGATAATATCCATATGCTTGCAAGGAAGACCAGTTACTACTACTATTATTCAAATTTACACACCAACCACTAAGGCCAAAAAATGAGGAAATTCAAGATTTTGACCAACTTCTGCAGTCTGAAATTGACCAAACATGCTATCAAGGTGTATTGAAGATTACTGGTGATGGGAATGAGAAAGTTGGAAACAAAGAAGAATCACCAGTAGTTGGAAAACATGGCCTTGGTGGTAGCAATGATGATGGAGATCACAGGATAGAATTTTGCAAGACCAATGTGTTATTCATTGCAAATACCTTTTTTTCAACAACATAAATGGCAGCTATCCATGTGGACATCACCGGATAGAATACACAGGAATCAGATTGACTACATCTGTGGAAAGAGGTGATGGAGAAGCTCACTATCTTCAGCCAAAACAAGGCCTGGAGCTGGCTGTGGAACAGACCATCAATTGCTCATACACAAGTTCAAGTTGAAGCTGAAGACAATTAAAACAAGTCCATGAGATCCAAAATATGGCCTTGAGTATATTGCACCTGAATTTAGAGACCATCTGAGGAAAGGATTTGATACATTAAACACCAGTGACCAAAAACCAGATGAATTGTGGGATGATATCAAGATCATACATGAAGAAAACAAAAGGTCATTAAAAAGACAGCAAAGGAAAAAGAACCAAAATGGATGTCAGAAGAGACTCTGAAACTTGTCCTTGAATGGAAGGTAGCTAAAGCAAATGAAAGAAATGACAAAATAAAAGAGCTGAACAGAGGATTTCAAAGAGCAGCTCGAGAAGACAAAGTCCATTATTATAATGAAATGTGCAAAGATCTGGAGTTAGAAAACAAAAAGGGAAGAATACATTTGACATTCTTCAAACTGAATGGATTGAAGAAAAAATTTAAGCCTCAAGTTGCAATATTGAAAGATTCTATGGCCAGAATATTGAATGATACAAGGAGCATCAAAAGAAGATGGAAGAAATACACAGAGTCACTGTACCAAAAATAACTGGTCAATGTTCATCTATTTCAGGAGGTGGAATATGATCAAGAACCAATGGTACTGAAGGAAGAAGTTGAAACTGCACTGAAGTAATTGGCAAAAAACAGGGCTCCAGGAATTGATGGAATACCCATTGAGATGTTTCAACAAATGGGTGTCAGGGTGGAGGCACTTACCCATCTAGGCTAAGAAGTTTGGAAGACCTCTACCTGGCCAACTGACTGGAAGGATCCATATTTGTACCCATTCCAAGAAAGGTGTTCCAAAAGAATGTGGAACTTATCAAACAGTATCACTTATATCATACACAAGTAAAATCTTGCTGAAGATCACTTAAAAATGGTTGTAGAAGTATATTGACAGGGGACTTCCAGAAATGCAAGGCTGGATTCAGAAGAGGACGTAAAATGATATCATTGCTGATGTCAGATGGATCTTGGCTGAAAGCAAAGAATACCAGAAAGATGTTTACTTGTGTATGCAAAGGCATTTGACCGTGGGGATCATAGCAAACTATGGATAATGTTGAGAAGCTTGGGAATTCCAGAACATTTAATTGTGTTCATGAGGAACCTGTACATAGACCAGGAGGCTGTTGTTCAAACAGAACAAGGGGGTACTGCATGGTTTAAAATCAGGAATAATGTGCATCAGGGTATCCTCTCACCATACTTACTTATTCAATCTGTATGCTGAGCAAATAATCCAAGAAGCTGGACTGTATGAAGAAGAACATCAGGATTGGAGGAAGAATCATAAACAATCATATGTAGACAACACTACCTTACTTGCTGAAAGTGAAAATGACTAGAAGCACTTACTGATGAAGATTAAAGACTACTGTCTGCAGTATGGTTTATACCTCAACATCAAGAAAATGAAAATCCTCACAACTGGACCAATAAGAGTAGCATGATAAATAGTGAAAAGATTGGAGTTGTCAAAGATTTCATATTACTAGGATCCATAATCAACACCAATGGAAGTGGCAGTCACGAAACCAGACATCATATTGCACTGGGCAAATCTGCTGCAAAAGACCTCTTTAAAGTGTTCAAGAGCAAAGATGTCTCTTTGAAGACTAAAGTGTGCCTAACCCAAGCCATGGTATTTTCAATAGCCTCATATGCATGTGAAAGCTGGACAATGAATAAGGAAGACCAAAGAAGAGTTGATGCTTTTACATTGTATTGGCAAAGAATATTGAAAAGACTGTGGACCGCCAGAAGAACTAACAAATCTGTCCTGGAGGAAGTGCAGCTGGAATGCTCCTTGGAAGCAAGAATGGCCAGACTTTGCGTCACCTACTTTGGTCATGTTGTCAGAAGGGACCATTCCCTGGAGAAGGATATCATGCTTGGTAAAGTGGAGGGTCAGTGAAAAAGGGGAAGACCCTCAACTAGATGGATTGACATGGTGACTGCAACGATGGGCTCAGCAAAGATTATGAGGATAAGGTTGCTATGAGTTGGAGCCAACTTGATAGCATCTAACAATAACACATACCCACTGCCATTGAGTCAATTCTGATTCATGGTGACCCTATAGATAGAGTGGAACTCCCCTGTAGGGTTTCCGAGGCTGTAAATCTTTCCGGAAGCAGGCTACCTCATCTTTCTTCCATGGAGTGGCTGGTGAGTTCAAACCTTAACCACCAGAGCCTTAACCACCAGAGCTCCTTAATGCACTATTTAAATAATAATAATAAAAAAAAAACCAAACTCACTGCCATCAAGTCAATTCCAACTCATAGCGACCCCCTTTGGGTTTCTGAGGCAATAAATCTTACAGAAGTAAATTGCCCTATCTTCCTTCCACGGAGTACCTGGTGTGTTTGAACTGCTAACCTTATGGCTAGCAGTCAAATGCCTTAGGCACTATGCCACCAGAGCTCCTTTAATGCACTGCAGGAGTCTATTATTGTCATCAAAACAAGAGATGGTGGTAGTTTTGATAGGAATGATGTTGGTAGAGACAGAGAGAAATGGACAGATTTGAGAGTTATTTCTCAAACTACTTTTCGGATTTGATGATGAGTGGGACATGATAGATTTTTGCTCAGTCAGTCTCATTAGAATGTCAACTCCCTGAGGCAAGCCATAATATTTGTCTCCATATCTGCGGGGCCAAACATAAGAAGGTTTACTGAAAGAGTGAGTGAGATTCCACAAATTCAGAATTTGCCTTCTTGCTGTACACATGGCTTGAAATTTCCCACAATTGGCTGAACCTGTTACACAAAGAGAAAGGGAGAAGATTTTTCAAAAGATGTGCCCATAAAAGAGAGCTTAACTCATTAGGCTATCTGCATGAAATTGATTTCTCCTTCTCTCTGTGGCAGAATTGCTCCAGCAGTGGGGAAGTTCAGACTCAGAACCTGTGTCCTATACCATCTTGCTCCATTTCCTCTTGGGTTTTAAATTTCTTTCATGTCTTGTCCATTTCAGATCTCTTTACACCTAGGAGATAATGGAAGAGTGGGCTTCTATGACAATGCCTTTGGAGAAAATAGATTCTAGATATAGCCAATAAATCCAGCACAGAAAATAACTTGCTTTAACAAAGAGAATAGCTGGGAGAGAGGGAAAAAAAATAGTGCAGAAAACAAACCATCAGAAACACCACAAGAAAGTCTGCCCTTTACTCCCTTCATAGCCCGCAGGAGGGCCCTGCCCACCCCTCCTCTCAGCTCCTTGTTGAGTTCTAGTCCCCGAGGGACCCTGGGTGAGGAGAATGACCTTGCTTTTTCTGTAACAAGCTGGATGATTGGGGGCTAGTGCACAGACACAGAATGTCAGCTTCCTGATGATAAGGGCAGATCCCTACTGTGTCCTGTCCCACATGGAGCACAGTGTGAATACTCGGGAGGCATTAACCCACTGAGGTGTTGAGAGGGGTCAACATGGCTGTCTCTGTCTTCATCAATTATAAATTTGGCTGTCTCCAGTCAAAGAAAAAGGAACTCTGGGATGCTATAGTTAAGCACTCAGCTGCTAACTGAAAAGTCAGAGGTTCAAACCCACCCAGAAGTTCTTCAGAAGAAAAGACCTGGTGATCTTCTCTCATAAAGATTACACAGCCTAGGAAACTCTATGGAGGCACCTCTACTCTGTCCTATAGATTGCTGTGAGTCGGAATAGACTGTATGGCACACAACAGGAGCAACAGTCAAAGAAAAGGGCAGTTAATCATTGTTCAATAGTAGCATTCTCCCCTCCCATGTAGGAGACCTAATTTTAATTCCTAAGCCACCATCTGTCCGTGGAGGCTTCTGTTTTGCTATGATGCCAAACAGCTTTCAGTGGACCTTCTAGACTAAGACTAGGAAGAAAGCTGGGCAATCTACTTCTGAAAATTAGCCAGTGAAAACCCTACGTATGATAGTGGTCTAATGCACAGCTGATCATGGGTAAGGAACAGGACTGGGCAATGTTTCATTCTGTTGTGCATGGGGTTGCCATGAGTTAGGGGCCAACTTGATGACAGTTAACAAGATTCACAACAAAACCAAACCAACTGCCATCAAGTAAATTCTGACTCCTAGCGACCTTATCTCAGAAGGAAGACTGGGCAATCTACTTCCGTAGAGATACTGCCTTGGAAACCCAAGGAGGGGTCACTATGAGTCAAGACCAACTCAATGACAGTGAGTTTTTTTTGCTTTGTTTTGTTTAGCAACCCTATACAACAAAGTAGAATAGCCCCATAGGTTTTCCAAGGCTATAAATCTTTACAGAAGCAGACTGGCTTATCTTTCTCCTGTGGAGATCTCATGGGTTTAAACTGTTGACCTCTTGGTTAGTAGCTGCATGCTTTAACCGTTATGCCACCAGAGCTCCTGGAATAACACTAGTCAAAGAAAAGTCACTAAAAGAGCAGTGCCTGCCACTGAACGTAACATATTTTTCCCCTTTTCCATGCTGCCTATATCACCCTGGGGAATCCGATTCTACTTTAAAACTGTGCAAGGACTCCACTAATGGGCAGTGTTAAAGGGAAACTCCCTTGTGAGTTTTTTTCCTGTTCTTGCCACACCAGCGCAACAGCTGCAATGTGAGGGATGGTCCTGATGGATGGTATTTGTAGATGGTCACTGTTATGATCTCTTTCTTTTCCCTGCTACAGCCCTCCCACTCATCCTTCCAACTGGCTTGTCATTCTCTCTTCACTGCTGCCAAGCACAGGGAAGGACCTAGGCTCAAAGCAGCCAAGGTGGAAGGCAAAAGTGCCACTGCTCTTCTCTAACAGGGAATCATTGCAGGTGAAGGTATGAGAGAGAGAGAGGAGGCCATCGAAGACCTTCTGTCCTCAGGCTCTCCGGCTGCCTCTGCAGGCCACTGCAATTTGAGTTATGGGCTCAGTCCCAGAATGGAATATCCTTAGGCTTAACTCACTGTTCTTCAAGCCTCACTCTGTGAACGAATAAGTAATAATCTTATGCATAAGAACATAATGTGCCTGGCTCTGTGGTTTGATTTAAGACATGGAAGGTCCAATCTAAATATCATTTCCTTTTGGTCCATTCTGGGGGCGCCAATGCCACTTTCTGTATTTTATTTCCTAGAGGTAAGCCCTTTCCTTCCCCACCATGGTTTCCTTTAAATTGTAAATCTTCTTTAGAGGAAATGTCAAGTTGTCACAATTTTACAGTTAATGAATGAATCCTCAAGTGCTTCACTGTTGGGGACAGGAAAGAAGGAAACAAAGAGAATCCTGGGTATCTGAGAGAGAGAAAAATTTGCAGTGGAGTTGACTCTGACTCACCCCAAGTGTAGAGTAGAACTGTGCTCCATAGGTTTTCAATGGTGATTTTTTTTGGAATTAGATCACCAGGCCTTTCTTTTGAGGTACCTCTGTGTGGACTCCAATCTCCAGTCTTTTGATTAGCAGCCAAGTATATCAACAATTCACATCACCCAGGGACTCTATGTGAGGGGAGGTGGGGGCTTTGGCAAGAAAGAAAAAAATAAAAGGAAGGGAGGTTGAGGTTGTAAAGCTTGAGTGACAGTAACAGGTGGAGGATTTACAAGACCCCACAGTGTAGTGTACTCTAGAGCAGACCTATTGTACTGTCCATACTGACCTGCAAGGAATAGAAATAAATCAGTGTCCAGGAGTGAGCACCAAGAGTGCTTCTTGACAAATGCACCAGCCAGATTTCAGATGTATGTACACTGTTCCTATCTCCAATCCACCCAGTCCTGGACCATCATGGGTAATTCTAGCACAGTTTCCAGTAACCAATTTTTAGCAGAAAGGGTTGGTACTGGGAGCCAGCAACACTATCCATCTACCTGGGACGTCAGAAAGAGACAATGATGAGTCACTGGGAGAATTCACCTTCCAGATAGAAGACCTGGGTTCGATTCTCAACCTGTACACTTCTTGTGCAGCCACCAGCCATCTGTCAGTGGAGGCTTGCAGTTGCTATGATGCTGAACAGGTATCATTAGAGCTTCCAGACTAAGATGGACCAGGAAGAAATGCCAGAAATCTACTTCCAAAATTAGCCAGTGAAAGCCCTTATGAATCCAACGGTTGGATTTGTGTTAAGGAGAACCTCCTTTTGAATTTATCTCTGGTTCTCACCACATCTTTATTCACCTACTTCAACATCTGTGCATTGGGAGACATCTGTGCATACGTTGGGGAGAAGAGAGGGAAAAGAGGACACAGCATTTTGTTCTGTTGTGCGTGGGGTCACCTTGAGTCAGGGCCCATTCGATGGAAGCTAACAGTAATAACCACCTGGGTCAGCAGAACAGTGGAAAAGGGTAGAAGGCAAGGCAACAGTAAGTGCTCCAGCTTTGAGCCCTGGCAGGCTGTGCTTCTGCTCATGTGGCATACACTTTCATGTGCATGTCCACATCCCTTTTTGCTAGCAATTGCAAGGTTCGGAGAGCAGAGAGAGAGCCACATACCCCTACAACTCACCATTTTGTCATCTGAATGAGTGTGTATCACAGGGAGGCTTTCAGCCAGATGTGGTTGAAACCAATGGCTCCATCCTCCTTGGTGTCTGTTAAGCAGGTGCTGAGGGCACCAGTGTTCAGTGCAACCAGCATTGTCTCCTCATTGTAGGCAGGGCACACACAGTGCCAAGGAGACCTGGGCCCCCTCCTGGCTTGCTGAGAGGCCCTGAACTTGCTGGCAGGTGCATGCCAGTTGGGTCTGATGGTTAATGCTATAACTCCTGAGTGGTTCCCATATCTTTACACAGAAGCAAAGTAAATGTGATATTTTCCATGTTCAGTATTCTGTTAGGAAAACAAACAAAATCTGTTTCCAGAATAATGCCCTGCTTCTAGCCATCAACATGAAACCTTAATTATTTGTGAGACATGAAAAAGGGTGGGATTCAACTAGTATGCCAATCAACAAGGCCTTCCATTATTTTCATACCCAGGAGGGATTGGTGGGGGCAATAGATACGAACATGTGGTGAGAGCTAGATAGCTACATGGTAACACAAGCTAATGAATGCAAAATGCACAGCTTCGTCCTCTCTCTCTCCTCTTCCGAGCATGGCACCCAGTGCATAGAAAGTACTGAACTAATGAGTTCATCATTGGGGTCAACCCTGAACTGGGCTGACTCCTCCACAAGCAGTCCCTGGAGAGGTGGGAGAGAGTTGTCCACTCAGTGACCTCAGAAGAACATTTGATAAATTGTTGGTGCTTTTTTTTTTTTTATGAGTTGTAAAGCGCATATAAATGAGCATGTCTTATCAGTTGGTACATATATTAAATTTTGTCTATGTAAAATATGCATTTCATTCTACAGGCAGCTGACATGAGTTAAAGACGAGGTTCTGGAATGCATGTCTTTCTGCAAAAAGTATATTTCTTTGAATCATAAATTCTAACATTTCAGAGTAAATTAAACCCACTTCCTTTCATAGATGAAGAAACTGAGGCCCAGAGAGGTAAAACAACTTGTAAGCTGTTACTCAGCAAGATAAGGCAGAAACAGAATTAGAATTCAGGGTTCATGTGCCTCAAGGTGGAATTCTCCACTCTGTGATGCTCTATAGGATCTGGGTGTCTGAGACAGTCCCCCAAGTGGGGGAGTATGAATGTTGTTTCCATGAAAGCATGCTGTAATGCACAGGATGCAAGTATTTACTTTTCCCTATAACTTTACATGATGATTGTGGGCCTTCTTGTGCTGTTCTATGGTGGTATCATGTTAGCTTCATATTATATTGAAATGCTCCCTTTAAATACACTGGAAGCACAGAGTATTTATTTTAAACCAAAGAAATCTAGCTTGCAGAAGATGGAGTAGTTCCTAGATTAGGAACTCAGACATCTTAAAATAGGACAAAAGACCTTAAGTAAAAGTTGAAAGGTAGGCCAGGACCACTTCCTGTGCACATGAGAGAACATACTGCAAGGTATCTGGAGTCACATTATACTCAACACTGATTATCAACTAAACAAATAATGTATCTTATACACATATCTCCTGTAGGTCTGGGTTGTATGTCAACTTGGCTGGACCATGATTCTAAGTGGTTTAAGCCATTGTAATGTAATCACTTCCATGATAAGCTGTTCTATGAGCATCCACTCAGCTGAAAGGGAGTTTCCTCAGGGGTGTGGCCTGCTTCTGATATATGTATGGACATCCTGGAAATATTCTCTGGCCTTCTGCTGGATCTGGATTCTGCATCTAGATCATCATCTCCATTCTTGGAGCTGAACGCGTGGCCTGCCATATTACTTGCTGATCTGGGGATTGTAGGCTTCCAGTTTGTGAGTTAACAATCTGCCATTTTACCTGCCGGTCTTAGATTCATTAGACTCCAAAGCCAGGAGCCTGCTATACTGTCTGATAGTCTTAGATTCGATCTTGAGTTCTTTAGCTCCTGTAGTTGTGTGAGATAGGAAAAACCTCTAGCTTGACATTTGACCCATGAACTTGGGACTTGCCAGTCTCTACTACTGTATGGGGAGCTCTGATAGCATAGTGCCTAAGGCACTTGACTGCTAACCAGAAGGCTGGTGGTTCAAACCCACCAGCCACTCCTTGGAAGGAAGTTTGGGCAATATACTTCCATAGTGATACTGCCTCGGAAACCCAAGGAGAGGTTGCTGTGAGTTGGGTCCAACTCGATGACACCACATAACAACAACAACAACACTACTCTATGAGCCATTTCTCTAAGATAAATTTCTCTCTCTCTCTCTCTAAGCTTCACTGTTTTGCTTCTCTAAGAGAACCCAGTGCAAGACAAGGTCCACAATCATTATTTTAAACATTTGCAGCCAAATATGCTTTGGAATTCAGATATTTCAGGTTTTAGAAAGGAAATGAGATGTATAAAACATATATTAGAAATATTCCCAGCAGAGTAGGGGCAACACCCTGAATCAAGCACATTTATATTTCTGCAGCTAAATTTGGGGCTACTTACAACTAATGGGATAAAGAAAGACTATAACTAGCTCCATGTGAGTTCAGGATAGCTTATGTTCCCAAAAATAAGTTTGGCCAAAGTCACCAAAAACAAGTTTTTTTTTTTTTGTTTTTTTTTTTTTATGGAGTTCAGCACTGCAGGTAAAGAGATTGTAGATCTATCTTATTTTAAATGTATGAATACACTGATCAATAAGAAATAAATTTGTTAAGTGAGTATCAATATTTAAAGTATATTTTTGTCATTAGATATTTTCTCAATTGATGGGTAGATGCAAAGACAACAACAAATATTGTGCCAGAATTCACAAACTTTTAGGATTACAAGAGGGTCCTCCTATATATGCAAGAGGGTGGTCTGGAATCCATGCCCTGTAGGATAGATACAGTCTTTCCTAATCAGGTGCCTAATTTCAGTCCAAGCTGCCTCTCCTATTCTATCACACCCAGCTGTGCACTAGGGAGAGGTATGGTCTCATGATTTGAGCTCCCAGGGCCAAATTGGAGTTTTGGCTCCCACCAGAGAAAACCAGGGACCTGAAATCCACAGGGTTGAGTCTGAGCCCAAGTTTTTAGAACATCAAAGTTCAGAAACCAAATTCAGATGCCAGATCCAAAAGGCAGGAGCATGTCTTACTGAAGCCAAGGAGTCAGAAGTGAACAAAACCAGAAAGAAGGGGCACATGGATAGAAAAAAGCCCAGGTGCTCTGTGTGCTTTATGACTTCGTTTTAATGGCCATGGCTAGGGAGTCTGCAGGCTTGTTAAATATGCAGTGGAGACGAAGCCTGGCCCCTCCAACTCCCATGCCTTCACTCTCCCCAACCTCCCTCACTCCATGATGTTCCACTTACTTCTTATAGCATCTCAAAGCAACCTCCAGAAACTGGGAAAGGCAAGGAATTGGATCCCTCCTTAAAGTCTACAGAAAGGCATGCAACCCTTTGATACCTTGATTTTAGCCTAGTAAGACCACTGTAGGAGCTCTGGTAGCATAGTGCCTAAGGGACTTGACTGCTAACCAGAAGGCTGGCGGTTCAAACCCACCAGCACTCCTCAGAAGGAAGGTTGGGCAATCCTACTTCTGTAGTGATACCGCCTCAGAAACCCAAGGAGGGGTTGCTATGAGTCGGGGCCAACTCGATGGCAAATAACAACAACAACAACAACAACAAGACCACTGTTGGACGTCTAAACTATAGACTACAAGATAATAAATCTGTGTTGACTAAACCACTTAATTCATTATGGTTATAATAGGAAAATAATACAATGTCTGACTCTTCTATTTTCCAATGAACAACTTGAGGGCAGGAATCCTGCCTTCCTCATCTCTCTGTTCTCAATGCCTAGTCAGAATCTGGCATATAGCACATGCTCAAAAGTATTTATTGATTCATTCAACAAATGAATATGTAAGGAAGGACAAATGGCTTTGTACAGGCTAGTAGAGGGACCAATATGGGAAATATTGAAGTAATAGGGGACCAGGGTTTTATAAATCTGTATCAGTGTAGTAGTCTGATAATATTAACAACCGAATAATTAAAGAGTAAACTTGGCAGAAGTTTTCTTCTGTTTTAAAAGTCCTAAAAGGAATTACAGAATGTAGTAGTAATTGCAGAATCTCTTTTCCCTAAAAAAAAAAAAAAAAAAAAACCAAATAAAATCCACTGCCATTGAATTGATCTGACTCATAGTGACTCCCACTGGATTTCCAAGGCTGTAAATCTTTACTATGGAAGTAGATTGCCTCATCTTTCTTCCACAGAGCAGCTGGTGGGTTTGACCTTCTCATTAGCAGCCAAATGTCCTACCCACTATGCCACTAGAGCTTCTTATACCTAATAAAGTGTTTAGAAAATAAATGCAATGAGAGAGAGAGAGATTTTGATTCACCAGTGCCAAATAAACAAGGAAAAAGGAACAACTTTATGCCATAAGTGTCAAGAAGTGGCAGCCACAAAAACAAACAGCAGTGCTCTTAACCTCACTTCTTCATCTCTCTTGCCACTCCCAAGCACAGCAGAGGGAAGATGTCCAGTTAATGAAATCCCAAGGACTCTCACTAATGCTCTCTAGCTTCAAAAGAAACGGCCTGAGATGGGGTGAATAAGACATTCTGGGAAAATTCCAGGAAAAATTCATGAGGGAAAAAACTTTAATGCTTGACTTTAGGGCTTCTTCAGAGGCCGGAAGCGCATTCAGGTGAATGTAAGCTGTAGGAACAATCAAAACCAGGGGAGTGGAATGTATATCTCCAGTTAGATGCATTGGGTGCCAGTGAAAAGATACTTAGGTTTATCTCAGAAAAGAGTGAAATTGTGTGGTCCTAGCTAGAACTCCGGAGCTCTGGTAGCTTAGTGCCTAAGCACTTGACTGCTAACCAGAAGGCTGGAAGTTCCAACCCACCAGCCACTCCTCGGAAGGAAGGTTGGACAATTTACTTCCGTAGTGATACTGCCTCGGAAACCCAAAGAGGGGTCGCTGTGAGTCACGTCTGACTCGATGGCAAATAACAACAACAACAACAACAGCTAAGACTCCATTCAGGCCAAACAAAGTTGAACTATCCTCCCCATACCCTCATGCTATGGAAGCCCCAAACCCAAAGCCATCGAGTTGATGTTGACTCATAGCAACACCCCATCCCCCCAGGGTTGCCAAAACTGTAAATCTTTGCAGAAGCAAGCTGCCTCATCTTTCTCCCCCTGAGCTGCTGGTGGGTTCGAGCGACCAGCGTTTTGGTTAGCAGTCAAATGCTTTAAACCGCTATGACACTAGAGCGCCTTAGGCTTCAGAAAATGAAATTGAAAATAACTGCAGCTGAGAGTGGGGAAGGTAGAAAGTCTTACACAAAGCTGGGAGGATGTCAAGGAAGATGTATCCACACTATATTCTACCTAAATAATAGATTATCCGTCAGAATTGCCTATATTGGACATGAATAAGATACAGATATACTATAGAAAAAAGAAAGTATGTTAAAAAGACAAATGAAAAGTCTTGTCTGGAAGAACCGAATATCTAAATAGCAAGCACATACATACATATTTGCCACACACACAAAGACATATATACACACACAGCAAGTAAATTTCTTGCAAGTGCATTGAGCTATATACGAACTTAGTAAGAACATACATTAAATAAAACAAAAGGTTAAAATAAGATGATAAAAACAAAATGAGTTGAAAGGATTATTGAAGAGATAAAGAAAATAAAATTCTAGGTAACTATCAAAAATGGAAAGGGAGAATAGATATTACTAAAAATCATATAAATGGTGACAAAAGAGGATAGTCATAGCAAATATGGAAGGGAAAAATAGGCGTTAATAGTTAAGGAGCTCAAAGACAATTTAAGACAGGATATTTAGAATTTCTGGAGCTAGGAACCAAACAAAATAGAAAAATATTAGAAAACATAGTACAGGAAAATTTTCCTGAAGTCATGGAAGAATTGAATCTGCAGTTTGAAAGATCATATTGTATATCAGGCAAAATTGATACAATGTGAACAACATTGAGCCATATAATGATTATACTATCTAACCTCAAAGATAAAAAAAGAATTTTTCAGACATGCAGCAGAAAAAGCAAAAGGGGGGAAAATCTAGGGGGCTTCAAATATCTCTTCATGAACTCTGAACTTCAGAGAATTGTGGGGCAGTGTCTACATAGGAGAACTATGACCTGGAATATTTTTATCTAGTCAAATTGTCATAAATATTTAAAGGCAAGAAGGAGAGTGTTCTCAATCATAATAGAGCACAGGGGATATATAGCATGAGGAAAGAAAAAAAAAAGGCCTTCTTGAATAAAGCCGTCAAGGACATGACTCTGAAGCTAGACTATCTGGGTTTGAACCCAGGCTTTGCCACTTACAAACTTAATTTAAGCAAGATACTTAACTAACCTTTTTGTGCCTTACTCTCTCATCTGTGAAATGAGAATAATAATAGTCCCTATTTCATTGGGTTGTATGGATTTGATGACTACACACATACATACATATGCATGTGCACGTGCACACACACACACACACATATATACACACATACAGTGCTGGAAACAACGCTTGGCTCATAGTGAACACTGTATACATGTGAGTTACGATGTATTGTGGTGATAAAAAAATTTATCCCACTTATAGATGAATCAAAATAAAGAAGTTAGAAATGGTAAAATAACCACTGGTGAGCATTGACTCAAGGTAAATACAAAGCCAAGATTAAAGAACAGCAACTAGGACGTTTGATTCCAGAACAGAATGTGAATGTGTAAATCTTGGCTAAGTGAACAAAATAAAGCACCTAAATAACTGGGAAGTGGTATGAGGAGAAGTGGAAGAAGTAGAAGTATGCTGGTCACTTAACTTTTCATAGTAAAATCATTTAGACAATTCATATTGTCTAAAATTGAAAACTGTAATTAGAAAAACATCCTTTTAATGATTTTCATGATCAGTTTTCTTTTTCTTAGAGTGATCTCTTAAGAATGAATACACCAGTGAGGAAAGTTGTATGAATTTCAGCTTTTCCTTTATTTCCACTTTAATTTCTTATGTCACCTATTAAATTCATGTAAAATTAAATTATTTTTAAAAATTTTTATAAGAAATATTATATGATTCCATTCTTATAAGATTATTTTTGTTCATACATCCATTCCTCCATTCAGTTATACTATCCATATCTCCATCCAAATACATATTTATATAGAAAGATGTCTGAATTAATGTTCACCATAGATGATTACCGGTTATTTGTGGGTAGTGAGATCTAAGTAATACATTCTTTTGTGTGTGTGTTTTGGATTTTTATAATACACGTGTATAAAACCAGTAAAATTATTTTAAACCTAACCAATTAAATAAGTAGTAAATAACTTCCCAGGCCTGTAAGAAAGACTCATACCTGTTCAAAAACATTTTGTCCGTAAGAGAAAAGATCATATGTATAACCAAAATCAACTTTTTCGTATTTTGTGAACTATTTTCCACTCTATTACTTAAGCATTAGGGAATAGTTTTGTCTTGTCAACACCCAGCTGGAAATAATAGCTCATATGTGATGAAAAATAGTGACTGTGGACCAATTTACAGGAACATGATTTTCCATCTTAGAGAGAAGTGATCTCCACAAGTAAGTGTTTCCTATAATGTCAAGCAAGGAGGTAGGGCTTATAAGAGCAGTAAGCAACTTTCCTTTTTCTCTTGTCACTCAAACAACTTTGATAATGATATTCTCCTTTGACCAAAAGATAACTCTATTGACTTGCTGAAGAACATGAGTTGATCTTCTGAGTTGCCTCAGACAGACTTAGGTCCCCCTCACTCTTCACTCCCATTGAGTCTTGGTCACCCCTCTACTTACTTCATTGTACTTATCAGCTTGTCTTCTCAATAGCCTGTAAGCCCTTTCAGAGAAGAAATTGCCTTGTTCACCACCTTAACCCCAATGCCTTGCATGGGAACTGGCAAAAGAATCAGTGCTCAGTGAATGTGTTAAATGAATATATATAGTGATTTGGGTGAAGATTTACAGAGCAAATTCACTTTCCATACAGCAGTTTACATATACTTTGTCTCATGACATTGACCACAGTTTACCACAATGCAACAGCTCCCCTTCCACTTCCTCCCCATAGTTACCTCTTCCCAGTGT
>NW_006922476.1:344509-370018 GCF_000298275.1 Orycteropus afer afer
TCCTCCAGCAAATCTTGGACAATTTTCTCAGTGGTTTTGTTTTTCTCTTCCTGTTCTGGAATTCCAATGACACCTAAGTTATTCCTTTTGATGGTGTCCCACATGAACCTTAGGCTTTCTTCATTTTGTTTTGATTTTTTTTTTCTGATTGATCCCTTTCCAAAGAAGTATTCAGGTATTTGTTTCAATCTCATTAATTCTGCCTTCCATTGCATTAATTCTACTCCTTTGCCTTTCCAGTGTGTTATCTAATTTCTGACAATTTAGTATTAATCTTCTGTATTTCTATCTGTAGATTTAGAATCATTTCTAATTTTTCATTTATTTTGTCATTTTGTTCTGGTATTTTCTTCCAAAATTCTTGTAAGGTTTTTTTCTGTTTTCTTTGGTCTGTCTGTCAATCCTTTGAAGATACCTAAAGATAATTCTTTTGAATTCCTCAGAAGGTTCCAATGCTGCTTCTTCCTCAAGGATGTGTTCTGGGTCTGTATCCTGCTCCCTTGTTTCTACCACTTTATCCTGCTTCTCTGTGTGGACTGTGGTGGTCTTTTATTTCCGAGGCATTGTGGCATTGTTGTATTTAGATCTCTGTTAACTGTTTGTGAAGAGCAGTCAAGGATGATTTGGGCTCTTCTTGGTGGTTTTTTATCGTTGGCCCATTGGTGGAGAAGGAGGTAGTGGTTGTCACTCAGTAAGTGAAGTTGCAGGAGGTGTGGGTGTAGTTGTATCTTATGGGGACTGTTGTTGTCTCCCACTCAATTAGAGACAAATTACAATCTAATAACCTTCAAAAAACTTGTCTGTCTTGCAGGTCCCATGTGTCCTTGGGGTTGCTGGAAAGCAGAACATGTTCTTAAGCCCCAGGAATCAGCGAGAGTGCTGTCTCTTTAAATATCCAAAATAGTCAAGCTTCTTTTTAAACCTACAAAATGGCAGCATCCTCCGGACCAGCAAAAGTCCACAGCTCAGCCCACCTTTCTCTTCACCTTCTCCGTTTGTTCCCCAGCCACCGTGCACAGTCCTCCATGCATTCCCTGGCTAGCAGGGTGATTTTTAGGTTAATTCTTAAGTCCTACCACCACTCAGGAATATCCAAGCTGTCTGTGTCATCAGGATTGCTTGGGATTGCTGCCAGACCGCAGCTCCATATGTCTCCTTTTTTGATATTCTCACACAAATTCTTCTGCTAGTTGGGGTTCAGTCCACCTCTATATCCTTCCCTTCAAGGCTCAGGGGTCCAAGATTATCATCTGTGTCTGTGTTAATTGGTTTCCCTTTTCTTTGTTGAAGAGGGTCTGTGCAGTCTTTCTGCCTAGTCCGCCATCTTGTTGGAACCTCAATGAATGAATATTGAATGAGTTGCCCATCCTCTCTCCTGGTCCCTTTTGTCATCAGATATTTATGTGTGTGGGACAAATGGCCAGAATAAAGGGTGCTGCCTGGTGGCATAGTGCCTAAGACATTTGACTGCCAACCAGAAGACTGGTGGTTCACACCCACCAGCCACTCCTCAGAAGGAAGATTGGGCAAACTACTTCTGTAGTGATGCCACCCTGGAAACCCAAGGAGGGGTCGCTATGAGTCGGACCCAACTCCAAGGCAGTGGTTGCGTTGCATTCTTTTCACAAAACCATGTGAGACTCAAAACTCTGAACATAATCAGCCTAGTTTCCAATCTCATCATTAGATGTGAGCATGGCTCCCCTACTACCCAATCAATTCATGTTTTCATTTTCAGAGGGAACAAAGAAAATAAAGAAGAATTAATAACAAGCAATGATTCTTGGAGAGACTTCACAAATCAGTAGAACAACACTTGGCAAGGATTAGCTTGGAACACTCTTCATGCTGTTCTGGATCCTACAATCCCTAGGCCAGTCTTCCACTCCCCTCATGATGATATAATTAATTACACTTAAAGAAGAACTTAAAGGTTAAATTTGACAGAGTTATCCTGGAAATTAGTAACAGACATGTCAGCAAAATAATTATTTTTATTTTTTCATTTCTGTTACATCTAGGTCTGATTTTTTCAAAGAATAGAGCCCTTAATTCCTGGTGGTTCAGATCACAAAGACCCTCTGGTGTTGCATGTGACTGAATCAGTTTGTCAAGAGCAGTTAAACAGACATCTAAAGGATGAAGAGGAGCTCTGGTAGCATAGTGCCTAAGGTACTCGACTGCTTACCAGAAGGCTGGCGATTCAAACCCACCAGCCACTCCTCGGAAGGAAGGTTGGGCAATCTACTTCTGTAGTGATACTGCCTCGGAACCCAAGGAGAGGTCCCTATGAGTCAGGTCCGACTCAGTGGCACATAACAACAACAACAACAGAGGATGAAGATGCCTGCCATCTTGTGTTTGTCAGAATCAGGCATATAGAAGATGGAATAAATGTTGGGAAAATGCTCAGAATCTGGGTATGCACAAGAGCAGTAGTTCTGAACAGCTTTCGCATAGCATTTTCTTCCTAATATTTAGACCTCACCGTACAGAATCTTTTGGTAAATATGAAAAAAATAAGGAAGGAAAGAATGGAGAGGAATTCTACAAAATACCATAACAGTTGTGTTCCCTGACTAGTATCCAAATTAAAGTCATACAGTCATATCCCAGGCTTTTTAACAAGAGATTGTTGTATGGCACTTTGTAACCTACCTCTGTTGTTTCTGTGAAGTGCCATTGAGTCAGCTCTAACTCACAGCTACCTTGTGTACCACAGAATGAAACACTGCCCAGTCCTGCACCATCCTCACAATCATTGCTATGCTTGAGCCCATCATTGCAGCCACTGTGTTAATCCATCTCATTGACGGTCTTCCCCTTTCTTGCTGACCCTCTACTTTACCAAGTATGATATCCTCCTCCAGGGACTGGTTTCTTCTAACAACATGTCCAAAGTAGGTGAGACGAAGTCTGGCCATTCTCACTTCTAAGGAACATTCCGACTGTACTTCTTCCAGGACAGATTTATTAATTTTTCTGGCAGTCCATGGTATTTTCAGTATTCTTTGCCAACACCACAATTCAAAGGCATCAACTCTTCTTCATTCTTCCTTATTCATTGTCCAGCTTTCACATGAATGTGTGGCTATCAAAAATACCACGACTTGGGTTAGGTGCACCTTAGCCTTTAATTTATGCCACCAGTATTTCAAACAGTAGCATGGTCATGTGGACAGGTTTCAGCAGAGCTTCAGACTAAGCCAGATTGAAAAGAAAGATGGGGCCATCCACTTCTGAAAAAAATGGCCACTGAAAATCTTATGAATAGCAGTTAAACACTATCTGATATAGTACTGGAAGACCCACCTCTAAGAAGTTTTAAATTGACTATTTACAGATGGATTCACTTTGACTCAGTCTTTGGTCTTCTTTCTTTCTTATTGATAAGAACGTGTAGATGTAGTGTGAGCCTCACAAATTATCAAGAAAAGGAAAGTATTTTAGATTTCAGAAAATTTCCAAAATATTTGGAAATCTTGACAGTATAGACAGGCATGGGGTAGGCTCCTGGCTACTTGGGCATTTTCTTAGGAAAGAGAACATCTTTTCTAGGGACTATGAGCATTGCAACCACTACTACTAGTAGCCAAGAACTAAGGGAGAGGGATCCCTGGTGAGCAGTTATAAACAAAATATTCCACACAACTAAAATACCATTGTCCCGCCCTCTTTGACTCTGTCTTTTAAAAAAATAAAAAATCACTAATGAATTATAAAGCTTGTTTACCTAGAGCAGAAGTCCTTATACTTTTGTGCGAGGTTCACCTGGAAAGCTAATTAAAATGCAGAGTCCCAGGCCCTGTCCCCTTGAGGTCTGGAATGGGACCTGCAGCTCTGCAGTTTTACAAGCTTGCCAGATGTTAGTGCTGTGAGCATGATGACTGAAGAAACTCAGCTGTAGATGGGTTTACAACTTCCGTCTCAGACAGTGACAGATGGGGCATTATCATTATCCAAGAGAAAACTTTAAGAAACACAAAGAAGCAAAGATGTTTTTGAAAGGCTGCTGTTTATCTGTGCTATTTTAACTACATAATTACTCTCCCACAACAACTGGAGATGCCGTTTATTCGAGATTCTAGTTCCAGTCACACTTAATGTGACAAGAGTCTTTCAGGGTATTATCCCTATTTTGCAAAAGAGGAAGCAGAAATTGAGAGAAATTGTGAGAATATCCCCAGGACTTGCAAGTCCTATAGCTTACAGCCAGGATGCAATCCAGGTCCACATAGCCCCAAAGCCCAACATGTTCTACTCTGCTAGGCTGGCTGTCAATAGACATTTCAGGAAAAGCAGTGCTACCCAGGACTCCCTCTTCCTTTTACCTGGATTCAGGGTCCTTCAACATCTCTCAGGGTCAAGGGCATGAACTTCAATAATCTTTCTTATTCTAGATTCTCCTGTGATGGATGAAACTTACCCTTAATCTTAGCTAGGTTATTTGGAGTCCCATAAGTTTATATCAGTGTCAGTGAAAAAGAGCCCTGACGGGGGTCTATCTAAGAACAGATTTAGCCATCTTTGTTGTGGTAGCTTCCATGGAGTTGGCCTACAACTCATGGTAACTCCATTCACAATGGAATGAAATGCTGCTCAGTCCTGCACCATTCCCTTGATCAGTTGCAGATAGGACCATTGTGATCCATAGGGTTTTCATGGGCTGATCTTTGGAAGCAGATGGCCAGGTCTTTCCTCCTAGTCCATCTTAGTCTGAAACTCTGCTGAAACCTATTCAGCATCACAACAACAAATATTTACTGAGCACTCATATACCAGCATTAGGGTTTAGCTACATATAACAAAAAACATTACTTGTGGCTTAAACAAGGCAGAAGTTTATTTTCCTCTAATATAAAAATGTCCAGAAGTCTTCAGTCTAGGCCTGGTATGGCAGTTTCATGGTCATCAAAAACTCAGGCCCCTCCTAGAGTGGTTTCCATAAGTAAGCTTACCTCATGGTCACAAAATAGCTGCTGCAGCTCCAGCCATCACATTTATGTCTCAGACAGTAGGAAGAAGGAACAGGCAAGGGCAAAAAGACATGTCTTCTTTAAAGAATTCCAAACCAAAAGAACCCAAGCCACTGCCATCAAGTCAATTCTGACTCATAGCAACCCTAAAGGACAGAGTAGAACTGCCCTATGGAGTTTCTAAGGCTGTAAATCTTTACAGAAGCAGACTGCCTCATCTTTCTTCTATGGAGCAGCTTATGGGTTTGAACCACTGACCTTTTGGTTAGGAGCAAAATGCTTTAGCCACTATGCTGCTAGAGCTCCTCTTTAAAAAAAAAAAAAAAAAGCCTCTAAAATGTTTTTCCAGGAAACTCCATCCAATGGCTTCTGCTTGGGCCCCTTTGGCCACTTCCTTTGACAAGAGTTGCAGATGTAGTTTTATAGCTGGGCATAACTGCTGGACCTGACAAAAGAGGGACTCTGTTACTAAGGAGAAATGGGAGCATGGACATTGAGTGGGAAACTAGCAACTTTTGCCACAACTCACTGTGTGCCAGACAAACACTGTTGTAGGCCCTGGGGATACACCAGTGAAAAGAAAACTCATTGTTCTCATGGTACTAATAAATAAGCAAAAAAAATATATATATATAATTGCAGGTAGTGATGGTAAGGGTGGTAACTTTAAATAGGGTAATAAATGGGGAGGTCTATCTTGAGCAGAGTTCTGATTGGTGTGACAAGGGTGGAGAAGAGCATTCTGGTCAGAGGGAAGAGAACTCATCAAAGCCATGGGAATGCATGATGGAATCATTCACTCCAGTGAAAAAGCACCGGCCTAAAAATTTTAAACATCTCTTCATGGCTTGTTCAGATGATGTGAAAATAATCTGACTTACATTAATTGGAGGCACAATGTTAGTGACATCCTATTTGTGAATGTTTTATTTACCCATGAAGTACATTTTCTTATCAGTATGGTAGGTATTGACACTGCAAGTTATACTGTTAATAATAGTAACTTGAATAATAATAATAACTTGGTGGTTATAATATTAGATACATGTCATAATAATAGATCATGTCATAATCCGTAAAAGTGCTACATGGGATATATTTTAGAAAATTAAAATGAATTATTATGCCTTGACAACAAAGAGACAAACAATCCAATTTAAATACAGGCAGAGGCTATGAACAGACACTTCACCAAAGAAGACATTCAGGCAGCCAACAAACATATGTGTTAATAAATGCTCAAGATCATTAAAAATCAACTCATAGTGACTCCCATTGGGTTTCTGAGGTAGTAAATCTTTATGGTAGCAGATCGCTCCATCTTCCTTCTATGGAGTGGCTGGTGGGTTTGAAATGCCAACCTTCTGGTTAGCAGTCAAATGCCTTAGGCACTGCATTAGATGCAAATCAAAACAACAATGTGATATCATCTTACCCAAGTAATACTAGCAAGTTAAAAAAAAAAACCAGAAAACAAGAAGTGCTGGAGAAGATGTGGAGAGATTGGCACTCTCATACACTGCTGGTGGAATTGTAAGATGATATAGCCACTGTGGAATATGATACGGCATTTCCTTAAGAAGTTTGAAATAGAAATACCATATGATCCAGCAATCCCACTCACAGCCATCGAGTTGCAACCACTCCTTGGGTTTCTGAGGCGATATCACTGTGGAAGTAGATTGCCCAACCTTCCTTCTGAGGAACGGCTGGTGGGTTTGAACCACAGCCTCTGGTTACCAGTCAAAATGCCTTAGGCACTGCGTCACCAGAGCTCCTGGCAATCCTACTACTAGGTATGTGTCCTAGAGAATTAAGAGCTGTGAGATGAACAGATATATGCACACCCATGTTCATTGCAGCATTGTTGACAATAGCAAAAATATGGAAACAGTCTAAGTGTCCATCAACAGATGAATGGATAAACAAACCATGGTACATATGCACAATGGAATACTACACACTGTTAAAGAATAACCATGATTGTGCAAAACACCTCATAACATATATGAACTAGAGGACATTATGCTGAGTGAAATCAATCACAAAAAGATAAATATTGTATGAGCCCTTTATTACAAAAAGTCAAGAAAAGTTTTACACACAGAAAAAAACATTCTTTGATGGTTACCAAGGATGGGAGGGAAATGGAGGGAAGATCTTAACTAGAGAGAAGACATGTGTTAATTTGGGTAAAGGGAAAGACAATATATAATAAGAGGGAGGTCAGGACAATATGATCATGGCACTGGGAAGTGTCCAAGAGTTAAAAGCAACAAAGGTAATTACTCTTACATACACAATCCTGTAATAACAGTACAACAAACAATAATCTGTAAGTGGATACAAAAGTAGACAGCAAGCTGAATTGGTGTGCAAAGGTGAACAGGACTATACCCATGATTATATATGGGTCTGGCAGAGGATATTTCTGCATACATATTTGTATGTGCTGAAAATATATACATGTATGCAGTAGAGTATACAGAAGGTAAAGTTCTGAAAACTTCTTAGCCATAACCAAACATCTTGAGGGAATGAGGCTTGGGCACTTAGGACCATAGTCTCAGGGGACATCTAGGTCAAACGGTATAACTTAGTCTACAAAGACAATGTTCTACACCCTACTTTGGTGAGTAGTGAGGGGGTTCTTAAAAGCTTGCAAGTGGCCATCTAAGAGGCAACAATTGGTCTCTCCCCATATGGAGCAAAAAAAAACAAACTCATTGCCAGAGTCAATTCCGACTCATAGTGACCCCTGTAAGGCTACAGTAAGGAGAAGAGGAAGCACAAAAGTGAGGTTAAAGAGAAGTTTTTATTCTGAGTTCCCAGGCGAGGTTTACGGGTCCCCGAGAGGGGCCCAGGCGAGATTCACAGGTCCCTGAGAGGGGCCGGAGAAGTCGCACCGCCTGGCTGGAGAGGGGAGGGTTTATAGTGTTGTAGAGGACCCAAGTGGGGACACTAAGGAAATGGTAGGGTCCAATTAGCTGTTAGCATGGGTCTGTACTTAATTAGCATGAGGGGGCTTCACAAGAGGAAGTTTGTCACTGCATGGGACTTTCCAGTCTGGGTGGGTCCTGTCACTTCGGTTGTCTTATCAGGCTGTCTCATCAGGGCTTGACACCCGGAGGAAGCTGCTAACTGAAATGTTGGTGGCTTGGGTTTGCTTCGGCCTAACAACCCCCTTTGGGTTTCTGAGGTGGTAAATCTTCACAGAAGTAGATTGCCCAGTCTTCCTTCTAGAGTGGCAGAGTGGCTGGTAGGTTTGAACCATTAACCTTCTGGTTAGCAGTAAGAGTGAAGAAAATAAAAGACTTAAAGAAGCAATTAGTCCAAAGGACTAATGGACCATGTGAAGCAGAACCTCTACTACCCAGAGAACAGAAGATCTAGATGGTGCCCAGCTACCACAATGGACCACTCTGATCAGGATTATAATAGAAGGTCCTGGAGAAAGTAGGAGAAAATTGCAGAACAAAACTCAAAATTATAAAAAAAGACCAGACCTACTGGTCTGAGACTCATAGAACCCCTGAGATTATGGTCTTTAGACACCCTTCAAATCTGGAATTGAATCTATCTGTGGGGATCACCTTTCAGTCAAACAATAGATAGACCTATAAAGTGAACAATAAAACCCATATTGAATGGGGTCCTGGAGTAGTCAACCATATGGGACCAAAAGAGGAATGTTTGCTCAAAAAATAAAGCTCAGAAAGTAGGGAGAGGTGGGAGAGAAGGATGAATGGAAACAGGGAACCCAGGAAAAAAGTGGAAAGATTGCCATTACTTTGAGGGGATTGCAACTAATGTTATGAAACAAAAAAATGTATGAATAGTTGAATGGAAAATTAATTTGCTCTGTAAACTTTCACCCAAGCCACAATAAAAATTTAATAAATAAAGTGAATGATTGAAGTACATAAAATACAGTAATATATGGGTACTTTTTGGTTAAATTTTGGGATTTTTCATCTTGATGTAATTTTTAATTCTTCCCTCTCCCTAAAAGTGATATATGATATGTATTTCTTTTTAAAACTCAAGTGAATTTAAGGTTAATAATATTTATGTTTTGAAACAATACCACTTCTCAAGGGGTAATGTCTTCCTTAAGAATACTTCCATTTGTCCTTGTTTTTTCTTTCTCTCATCTTGAATGGTGTCCTTCTGTTATATTCTGGGGTCTGGAAAAGGTTTTTTTTTTTTATTGACCTTATCCATATCATTTATGATTTTATTGATTTCAATAAAGTTTTCATTTCAACCTTTGCCTTCATGTTGAAGTCATAATCTTTTTAACTCTCTTTGTATGCCAGGTCTCCCTTCCCACAACACTATGCCCTTGGTCTTTTCAGTTGCCACCTCCAGCTCTGTGATAATTTCTCGATACAATAGATTCACACATAGTGAGTGCTTCAGTATGTGCTTCATATAACTGTCTCAATTTCTTAGTGCCGCTATAACAGAAATAACACGCGTGGGTGGCTTTAGCAAACAAAAATTTATTTTCTCACAATTTAGGAGGCCAGAAGTCCCAATTCAGGGCCCTGGCTCTAGAGGAAGGCGTTCTCTCTGTCAGCTTCTATTCCTGTGTTCCTTGGTGATCTTCATGGGTTGTGTGTCTTCTCCTCTGTTTATGATTCCTTTTCTGTGCCTAATCTGCTCCTTTTATATCTCAGAAGTGATTAGCTTGAAACACACTTTACATAAACACAACCTCATTAACATAACAAAGAAAACCTTACTCCTAAATGGGATTATATCTATGCATACAGGGTTTAGCATTTATAATACATTTTGCAGGGGACACCATTCAATCCATAATAGTAACCATTACAAGAAACTAGTAAGACTGGCACGTAATCATAAACCAACATTTTATCTCCCACTGTCTCTTTAAATCTGCTGTGTTGAGTTAGTTCTCTTGCATCTGGATGAAAAGTCAAGCTGGTTTTCTGGTAACCCAGGAAATAAAAGGTCATTCAATCAATAATTAATAAGTCCAGTCGCATATAATGGTTAACACTTTGAACTTGGTTCAATATTAGTTTTCTCTTCCTTGCCCAACTGTGACCTGTTGCAGGTGGAAGCTGGCAGCCAGTAAAGGAAATATAGTGGTTCTTTATCCTTTCTTCACCTTGTTCTTCTCCATTTCCCTCCTCCATCTTCTTACCTGTCATTTCTGACCCCTCTAGGGTGAGCATAAGGAGGGAGAACAGATAACATTAGGAATAGTTTTACCTTGCCTAGTACTGTTGTGAGCTTACTGTTGCCCACTCTGGGGATGGGAAGTGTTTAAAGAAGATTCGTGTTCTCATTTGTAACTTGTGGTTCTTTTGGAGATTCTCATCATTAAAGACCTGTCATCTGAAGTTCATTGACATAGGCACTTTCCTCCAGCTCATTGCTTTCTCCTACTCTGGTTTCAGGCATTCAGCTTTACCTCTGGCTTATCTCTGTTGATGTCTATTCATCTCTCCAGAAAGCCTTCTTAGATAAAACTTATGCTTGGTCCACATCTGACCCAAGAATAATAATCATGTATATTTTGCACTAACAAACTCTGTGAGATGAGACCATTCAACACAACCTCCTCTCCTTGGCTTATGTTTCAGCAGTTGGTCAGCTCAACTCTTGCTTTTGAATTTTCTCAAGTGAGAGTCAGACACAGTTTATGTGTCCCCCAACTATGGGGAACATGGGTCATGTCCTCAGTGTGTTCCTATTGAATCCCCTTTACTCATTTCAACACAAGGGGCTGGCACCCCACTCCTACCCCTAAGGAAAGAATTGGAATCAGAACACACCTAGAGCTCACTGTAAAAGTGTTCTCTCAACATCTTCTCTCTCCTTTCTTCTTCAATCTTGTAAATTGGTTGTAGGTGGGTAGTTAGCTCAAGATCAAAACTGTTTTTTGATCACTCCTCCACTATTAAAACTTTTTATTTTGAAATATTTATAAGTTCACAAGAAGTTGTGAAGAAGGAGTTTCATATACCCTCCACCCATCCTCCCCAAATGTTTGTATCTTGGAAATTGACATTGGTGCAATTCATAGAGCTTCTTTGTGTGTGTGTGTGTGTGTGTAAATCTGTGAAATTTTATCACATGTGTAGCTTCAAGTAACCACCACCACAATCAAATATTCAACTATACTATCACCACAAAGCTTCCTCCTAAGGATACCCTTTATAAGGATATCCGTTTCTCCTTTCATCCCTGACCCCTGGCAACTATTAATCTGCTCTTCATCTCCATAATTATGCTATTTTACAAAGTTATGTAAATGGAATAACACAGTATTTATCTTTTTCCTACAAGTCCTGTATAGAGGTCTTAGGACATCTGGTGGTGTAATGGTTAAAGCATCTGGCTGCTAATGATAAGGCTGGTGGTTCAAATTCACCATCTGCTCTGTGGGAGAAAGATGAGGAAGTCTGCTTCCATAGAGATTTACAGCCTTGGAAACCCTATAAACCAAAAACTGAACTCACTGCCATCGAGTTGAATCCGACTCATAGTGAGCCCTCCTTGGGTTTCCAAGGTGGTATCAGTACAGAAGTAGATCACCCATAAGGAATCAACTCGATAGCAGTGGGTCTTTTTTAGGGGGGTGGGGTAGGGCATAAAGGTTTTATTTTGGAATGTAGCATCTATTGTTTTCATGTTTCAGCTGAAACTAAGACTAGAAAAGTCCCATTTTTTACATCCTTCTACACATAGTTTAGGAGCTCTGGTAGCATAGTGGCTAAGGCACTTGACTGTTCACCAGAAGGCTGGCGGTTCAAACCCACCAGCCACTCCTCGGAAGGAAGGTTGGGCAATCCTACTTCCGTAGTGATACTGCCTTGGAAACCCAAGGAGGGGTTGCTATGAGTCGGGGCCAACTCAACGGCAAATAACAACAACAACAACAACACATAGTTTTGTTCAAGATTGTAAAATATTTCCTATTTTGTGCCTTTCTGATGGTTCAGCATTTCATTCATTTAATAAATATTTACGGAGTGCTTGGCATTTTATTGTCTTAAATACTACTGTCCTTTCTACATGTTCTCAGGAGTACAAATTAACTCCAAAGGTCTTCTCTTAAGTTTATGGATAGCTCCTGGGCTGTTAAGGAGCCCAGGCAGCACAATAGGTGCCCTGGTGGTGCAGCAATTAAGTGCTTGGCTGTTAACTGAAAAGTTGGCAGTTTGAATGTACTAGCTGCTCCATGGGAGCAAAGATTACAGACTTAGAAACCCTATGGGCAGTTCTACTCTGTCCTACAGAGTCACTATGAGACCAAATCCACTCAAAAGTAATGAATTTGGTGTTTGGATTTTGGTGGCATATTGGTTAGGCACTCAGCTGCTAATCGTAAGGTTGATAGTTCGAACCCACCCAGTAGCTCCATGGAAGAATGACCTGGCAATCTGCTTCTGTAAAGATTGTTGTTGTTGTTATGTGCTGTTGAGTTGGACCCGACCCATAGCGACCCCTCCTTGAGTTTCCAAGGCAGTATCACTGCGGAAGTAGATTGCCCAACCTTCCTTGCGAGGAGTAGCTGGTGGGTTTGAACCACCAGCCTTCTGGTCAAGTGCCTTAGGTACTACGCTACCAGAGCGTACAGAGATTACAGCAGATAAAATCCTATGGGTCAGTTCTACTGTGTCCCATGGGTCACTATGAATTAGACTAGATTCTAAGATATCTAATGAAAACAACTAGACTATTGCTCTACAACTGTTTGTTCTGAAGGTGCTTTAACTTTAATTTGTTTTTCCTTGTTTTTCTGCTTAGCCTCAAAATGCCTCTATCCCACTGACATGGCATTTTACCTCTTAGAAGTCTTGAGGTCACCTACAGCCTTAAAAGTTTCACAGTGTACTTAGTTCTTCAAATTTCATTACAGAATTACAACCAAGATCAACACTGCGTGATCACTGACAACCCTTACTTTTCACACAGAAGTAACTCTTTATTATTACTTGGCTTTCTTACGTTAAGATTCAGTTCTTTATCCAGTTCAAATAGTACCTTAACATTATGATGACTCAATTTGTAAATTAGTTTTTGTGTGGACACTTGTCAAAGGCTTTTCCAAAGCCTAAAGAAATTGCTCACTCTCCTGTCTCCACATATCCTTATAGAACTCTGATAGTCAGATTCAATTTCTTCATATAGAACCCATCTGGCTTTTGCCTCCATGGGTTGTGATCTGAGCTTTATGTAAGTCTATACTTTGATTAAAGATTTCACCAGCTTGGCTTCTATAGAAGGGAGAAACAACCAGTTAGTGGTTTTGCAGGGTCCCCTCTGGAAACTCAGAATGAGGCTAACATTCGCATCCTGACTGTCCTCTAGCACAGCAGCTGTTGTAACAACTGCTCTCACATTAGAGTCGACAGCTCCACACTCCTGCCCATGAATTTATTCGACATTCTTAGGTGGATCACATCCTGTCTGGGTGATTTATTGATATCTGATTTGTCAGTTAAGACTGGAACATTCTGTGCATTTACTACAATTTTATTGAATGCACCAACCTGTCCATTTCAAGGGCACACATCTTCCTTGGTAAAGGGCAAGGCCAAGTGTTAATACAATCTCTTCTATTTCTTTTTCCATTTCTTAGTGCATTCCACTGATGCCCTCAGTTTTGTGTCTTTGTTTTTGACATTCTTTGGAACTTCTTGCAAGGTATTTTTTAGTAAATCATAGCATTTCAGAGATAAAAGAAATGTTAAAAGGTAATTCAGTCCAAATCCCAGACAAAAGATGAAAAAACTAAAGTTGAAAGAAATTATGTGATGTGATCTGACACATATATTTCCTTCCTGGTTATGTGTGTTTATTTTTTGCTGTTTATGCTAATATAAAATTTTGAATAACATGGATTTTCTTTTTGACCTTATAACACTTTCCTTCTCCTGTAAACTTCCACGGTGATGCAAACAGAGAGTATTTGACAAATGCTGTTGCCTTCCCAGCTGGTAGCTGACTAGTTTTATTCTGCTGTTCAGGATCCAGGGGAGCCTTCAGTGTACCTGTAGGATCCTATTGTGGGTTGAATTGTGTCCTCCAGAAAGGATATGTCGAAATACTAATCCCTGGTACATGTGAATGTGGCCTATTTTGGAAATAGGGTCTTTGAAGATATAATCAGTACTAATCCAATATAAGTGGTACCCTTATAAAAGAGGAGAAGAGACACAGTGAGCCAGATAGAGGGAAGATAGCCACATGACCACAGAGTTATATTGCAGCTGCTAGCCAAGGGACACCTGGGGCTGTCAGAGAATGAAGGAGACAGGAAGGATCTTCCCCTAGACACTTTGGAGCGAGCCTGGTCCTACTGACACCTTGAATTTAAACTATAGTATTAGCCTCTAGAACTGAGAGACTACAAATTCCTGTAGTTTAAAGCCACCCAGTTTGTGCATTTGTTATGGGAGCCTTAAAAACTAATAGATTCTAAGGTAACAGCTCCCTCTGCCTAGCCCTGTCCAATTAGGGAATCTCTTTGCCCCAACATTGCTACAGCTTCTGTTGAGAGTCCTTTAACAGAGAGCTTGTTCATTTCTTCACAGACAAAAAATTCCTGGTTGCAGTTTGTTCCTTTTATAAAATGGCCTGCTTCCCAAAAGGCTGTTTTCTCAGAGCATCTCATTTTTCCATCTCCATAGGGAGATCTGAGACACGACATACCCAGGGTTTAAGTGGGATGGGACGAGCTGGGAAGCCCTTTCATTTCTTTCTGGAGGGTGTGAAGCCAGCCGGCTTCGTTTGACTCACCATCCTGCTGTCTTATTTTTATGGCTAAAAAGAGGCACAAGTTGTCCTCCTTCCATTCAGCCTTCCTTCTGAACACTGAGCATGATTTTAGCCCTGGCAAGGATTTTCTGTTCACATCTGGTCCAAGTGGCCATTTCCACTCCTATAACATTAATAGTGGCCTTCATCAACACCCTTGTGCTGTTCCAGAAGCCTCTTGCTTTCTCTCTCCCATCTAGTCAGTCTGTGTTAGGGGCTGGGGGGCACCC
Source organism: Orycteropus afer afer (assembly GCF_000298275.1). Taxonomy (NCBI): domain Eukaryota; kingdom Metazoa; phylum Chordata; class Mammalia; order Tubulidentata; family Orycteropodidae; genus Orycteropus; species Orycteropus afer. The sequence goes on from NW_006922476.1 coordinate 359,517, forward strand.
AGGAAATAAAAACCAAACATGGTCTTATGGATTGAATTGTGTTCCTCCAAAATGTGTGTTGCAATCCTAACTCTTGTCCCTGTGGATGTGACAGGGGTTTCTTTGTTATGTTAATGACACTATATCAAGTGTAGGGTGTGTTCTAAACCTAATCACTTCTGAGTTATAAAAACAGTAGATTAGATACTGAGGCACTCACGTTGGGGAGGACAGATGCTATCTGATATTGGAGATAGATTAATCTACAACACAAAACTCCAAAGATTGCTGTTGTTGTTGGTTGTCATAGAGTCAATTCTGACTCATGGTGACCCCATGTGTGCAGAGTAGAACTGCTTCATAGGGTTTTCAAGACTGTGACCTTTTGAAAGCAGATCACTGGGCCTGTCTTCTGAGGTGTCTCTGGGTAGGTTTGAACTCCCAACCTTTACAGTTAATTATCAAGTGTGTTAACCATTTATGCTGCTCAGGAACTTCTACTAAGGATGCTGGCAGCTACTAAAAGCAGAAATAAACCCCAAAAAACCCCAAGAAGCAAACAAACGAACAAAAATCCCATTGCCATTGAGTTGATTCTGACTCATAGTGACCCCCACCAGGTTTCTGAGGCAGTAAATCTTAATGGAAGCAGATTGCCCTGCCTTTTTTCCAGGGAGTGGCTGGTGGGTTTGAACCACCAATCATCTGGTTAGCAGTCAAATGCCTTAGGCACTGTGCCACTAGAGCTCTTTTTTAAAGCAGAATTTTTTTTTTTTTTTTAAAAAGGACTTCTCCCTAGAGCCACATCTGAATTTGGATTTCTGGTAGCATAGTGCGTAAGGCACTTGACTGCTAACCAGAAGGCTGGCAGTTCAAACCCACCAGCCACTCCTCGAAAGGAAGATGGGGCAATCTACTTCCGTAGTGATACTTCCTCGGAAACCCAACGAGGGGTCGCTATGAGTCGGGTCCGACTCGATGGCACATAACAACAACAACAACAAGCCTCCAGAACTGTAAGAAAATGAATTTCTGTTTTTGAAATTCACCCTTCTGGTATGTCTGTTATGGTGATACTAGATATGGTAGTTAAGGTTGTATGTCAATTTGGCTTGGCCATAATTTTGAGTGGCTTGGCAGCTGGATGTAGTTATTCCCCATGATGAGATCGGACATGGTATAATGACCTCTGTGGTGGAATCTACTGTGAGCAGCTAATTAGTTGAAGGGGAGTTACCTTTGGGGTATGGCCTGCTGCCAAGATGTATGGAGAAGCTTTGGAAAAGGTCTCTGTCATTTTGGCTCATTTTGGATCCTGCATTTTTTCCATCATCATCTCCAGTTCGTGGACTTAATGAGTGGCCAGCTGTATTAGCTACCAATCTTGAGATTGATGCCTGCACAGCCAACAATCTGCCATTTTACAAGCAGATCTTGGATTTGTCAGCCTCAGCAGCCAGCAGCTGTGTGAGTTTGGATAAGCTTCCATCTTCCTCTTGTGGGTCTGAAACAAGAGGCAGAGCTAAAGCCCAAGGTTAAGGGGCCTCCGCCAGACCCTAGAGCCAGCATTCTAACTGGGACTTCTAGTCCAGTCTTAATTGTGTCATTTCTGTTGTAGCAGCACTAGAGAACTAAGACACTAAGTAGCTAAGACACATGCCTTCCGTTTCTTCAAGGCTTTCAGAGGCTAGTAAACCACAGTTTCATGTAGGAGTCCCTGCAGCAAGGTCTAGTCTTCCACTACTCTTGTATACCCCACCTCACTGCTGAGCACACAGAAAGGCCTCAGAGAGCCCGTGCTTATCATAGAATGTATTCTCACAGGGTCACTCTGCTTTCACCCGAGCCCCTCTAGAGTTTATTCTTCATACAATGGCAAGGGAGATCTTCAACAAGTGTACATCCAGTCACATCACTCCTCTGCACAACTCCAAGCCACACCCCATCCTCACACACGGTGGCTCTTCCATTTCACTTGCCAAGTGATAGAATGAACTATGACACCATTTTCATTCTTGAAAGAATATTTTTAAATCATTGGGAAAGATTTTTAATTCATATTCAATCTGCCCATTCTTCCAGATTGGGCAATCTACTTCTGTAGTGATACTGCCTCAGAAACCCAAGGAGAGGTTGCTATGAGTCGGATCTGACTCGACGGCAGTGCGTTGCATTGTTGTATAGTTCGGTAGCACTGTACTCAGCCTCATTGTGGCTATGATGGGCTTCCTGCTCCTTGACTTAGCCATGCGATGTACTTTGGTCAGTGGGTTGGTAATGGGTCTCACTCTAGCCAATAGGTAGAGGTGTTGATTCTAGCAGATGCTTGAAATGGGCTTGTGTGGTTGGTTTTGCTTTCCTGCTCTTCTGCCATTGCTAGGAGAATAACATATCCCAGGAGCTATTTTTGCTCCAATCTGGGCCTCAGAATGAGATACATGGAGGAGGCTGCCCCAACTGATTCACAGATGTGAGAAATAGATGCTTACTGCTTATGCCAGTGAGCATCTGTGGTTGCTAGGCAGCAAGGGCTGAGTGCAGCAACAGCTAAGTTTGGAGCAGGGTAGCAGGGTCCACCTTCGTGTCCTTGATGTCCTCTCTAATGACATTTTCTAGCACTCTCACCCTCATTCATTATGTTCCACGTGCTGTGTCCTCATCTTATAATGTATTTTCTTCAAGTATCTGATTGGATATCTGGTCATGGGAAGTGTGGTGAATCTGGGGAAAGGGAAGGTGAGTGCAGAAGGAGGCTATGTCAGATGAGGGGGTTTGAGGAGGTAACATTTGAGCAGAGGATTAAACAGGGAAGGCAGCAAGCTATTCACATCTCAGGGGTTTTACAGGCAAAATGTGTCATCTATGTACTCTATACAATTCCTCCTGCTTCTCTTACTTTATACAAGCTGTGCTCTTTATTTAGAAAGTCCTTTCTTCCCTCTTCATCCTACCCACATACTTGTCCTTCTTAACGGAGGCCACATTGCTTCCAAGTTCCTCAGCTTCATAAGAGGAGGTGGATGTCTGCTATGGCAGATGGGCCTATCTATATTCGATTGTCAACCAAGCTGCCTTCCAGGTATTTGTCAGGAAGAACCATCTTGAGTTTATAGCCACCTAGTAATATAAGACGTTAGACTGAGCAAAACGATATTTTTAAATCATTAGGAAGGATTTTTAATTCATATTCAATCTACCTGTTCTTCCAGGTGTTCTGAAAACTTCTCCTGCATAAAGTTAGGCTGGTAGGGAGCTGGCTAATGGTTATCATATTTGCCTCTCACTATATGCAAAAAAACAAAACACACTGCCCTCAAGTCATAGCGACCCCTCCTTGGGTTTTCAAGGCAGTATCACTACGGAGGTAGATTGCCCAACCTTCCTTCCGGGGAGTGGCTGGTGGATTTGAACCATCAGCCTTCTGGTTAGCAGTCAAATGCCTTAGACACTATGCCACCAGAGCTCCTTCTCACTATATTACTAGAGTTTAACTGCTGTTTACTGTGATACTTCCAGCCTATACTGAGAGTTCATATAAGAAACTGCCCAGTGAATATAATGAGGTTTAGAAGGGACAGCAAAAATGAGAGAAGTGAGATGGATTGATACAATAGCCAAAACAACGGATTCAAACATACCAACAATCATGAAGATGACACAAGACCAGGTAATGTTTTGTTCTTTTGTACATAAGGATGCCGTGAGTTGGATGGTGACTGAAACAAGAGCCTTGTGGTCTGAGCATTGGCATCACCTGGGAGTGTGTTATACATGCAGAACCTTAGGCCTCACACCAACCAAACCTCTTGAATCCGAAGCTCTAGTGAGAAGTCCGAGACCAAAACCACATCCATTGCAGTCAAGTCTATTCTGATTCATGTTGTTGTTGTTGCTATGTGCCTTCAAGTCGGACCTGTCTCATAGTGACCCCTCCTTGGCTTTCTGAGGCTGAAGTAGATTGCCCAAACTTCCTTCCAAGGAGTGGCTGATGGGTGTGAACCGCCAGCCTTCTGGTTAGCCATCAAATGCCTTAGGCACTAAGCTACCAGAGCTCCTATTCTGATTCACAGTGACCCTAAAGGACAGAGGTCAATTGCCCCATAGACTTTCAAGCACTGGCCAATTCCTTGTTTATTACATCACTCAGTATCTTCTATATTAGAAAGTCTCAGGAAAATCCTGACTATTAGTCAAATTTTCTTCTTAACATTTTTGCTTTATTGCTCTTGTAGGCTTTAAGGATTGTGTATGGTTTCTCTTTTCAAGTTCCCTGTTAATTCTTTGCCTTTGCTTCTGCCTACTACAGTGTCTGGTATGGAGTAGGTAAGGTACTTGATACATAAATGAATGAACCCACTCCCTGTGTTACTAGAAGACTTTTAAAAGCCCAGAATAGAGTCACATGCTTGCTTAAGTACCATCAGGGTAGCAGAAATATTAGGAAATGTCTTTTGCTTTTTATCAGTCCACCCAGGCTGACAGTGGAAAGGAGAGATGGCTTTAATTCTTGGGAAGAAGTCCTCAGTCTTCAGCTGATTTTCACACAAGTGGAGCCTCTGCACATTATCCATTGGCTCCTGTGAACTGCCCTCACGTGCCTAGTTTGGCCTCGTGTATTGTCAGCAGAAAAATGATGATTTTGAGCCATGGCACATGGGCAGGCTAAATGGACTTACCTTATTCCTGAAGATAGAACTGGGGCCATGTCTGCCTTTCGCCCCCATGATACGAAGCGTCTTTAGACTGCTGGAAAGTAGAACTTCTCTCATCACTCTCTAAGTTGAAGACTGTCCCAGGCCCAAACACCCCTCCCAAACCACAGCCATCCTTCAAAAGTCGTGACTCCTTTCTTGTGCAGGGCTAGTGTCTGAGAGGAGGAGAGCTGAGCTGGCTTATGTTTCTGTGATACAGGATGGAGGTGACAAGCTATTACTCCTTTTCCTGTTTTCAGGTACCAGCACCTCTCTTAGAAGGCTTCTGCCCCCACCCCAGAGATCTGCAGGAGGGACAGTTGGCCATAATAAATGTGTGATTGACAGGCCTGTGCCAGTCTCCTCTTGTATTACATGCATTGGTGTCTCTGAATTACACACACACACACACACACACACAAAGTATAATCACATTGTTGACCTGTCTACTGGTTTTTTTGGACCAGACAGAGACATACTTGCTGCAACTACGATTAGTGTATACTGTCATATATATAATTAGTTCTGGTGTTGTAGTGGATAAAGCATTTGACTGTTAACCAGAAGGTCAGTGGTTCAAACCCTCCAGCTGCTCTGCATAAGGAAGATGGGGTGATGTACTTCTGTAAAGATTTACAGCCTCAGAAACCCAATGGAGGGTCGGTACGAGTCAGAATCAACTCAATGGCAGTGAGTTTGGTTTTTGGAGTTTGGTCACACATATATACTCACACACTTATCTATCTATCTATCTATCTATCCACCCACCCATCCATTCATCCATCCATGCCAAGCCCTGGAAGATGGTAGTTTATCTGTACCTGTTATTTAATGCTTAGGGCTATGTTTAGAAGGAAGGCCAGTTTCCAAATTACAACAGCCCCCGATCTCAGTCACTTCCCTATTTTCTTATATAAAGATTACTGAAAACTTGTGTTTTAATGTCTTATATAAAACCAGTTTTCATCAAGTCAACTCATGTGTATAGAGAATGGAACTTTTCCATAGGATCTTGAAGGCTATGATCTTTGGAAACAGATCACCAGGCTATTCTTCCAAGGTGTATCTGGGTGGGTTTGAACTGCCAACCTTTCAGTTATTAGCCCAGTGCTTAACTCTTTGTGCCACTCAGAAATGCAAATGTTTTATATGCATGTACTGTAAAGCAGATTTAGTTCCTGAAGTAGGGATGGAGTTGGGTAAGGAACACGTACACATATATTCAATACTCCTAACATTAAATAAGGAGCTCTGGTAGTGTAGTGCCTAAAGGCACTTGACTGCTAGCCAGAAGTCTGGAGGTTCAAGCCCACCAGCCACTCCCCAGAAGGAAGACGGGGCAATCTACTTCCATAGTGATACTGCCTCGGAAACCCAAAGAGGGGTCGCTATGAGTCGTGTACGACTCGATGGCACATAACAACAACAAAACCATTAAATAAGGAAGTAACTAAGATGAGGGGTCTACTGTAATTTAAAAGCTGGTTCTCCATCTAAACGTGGTCCTGGGAGTTAAACCATAGAACCAGATAACCTGGCATCTTCCAGGGGTTGATTAGTAGTCATTGGTAAAAATGAGACAAACAGAGACACACTTCTACACAGCTTATCAGGAACACCACCATCCCCTTCTAGCCTCAGCATGACTCTGGGAGCCACCTTATGCCACCTCCCCCGAACCTAAAAGCAGAGAATGAGGTAATGGAATCTGTGGCAGAACCAAGCCACACGTTTCAGTGTGGGACACTGATGGAGTCTATGCAAAATGAGATCCACTTTTCCTTGTCAAGGGGCAGTTACTCTGGGACATTCTTTGGCTGCTCTACCTACTTCATCTGCTTTGAGCTACTCCCAGAGCTCCTTCATCAGGGGCAGCTGCAAATTGGGAGCGCACAGATGTATACTCACAGCTTAGATTATCGCTGCCAACGTGCATTACCTTATGTTTATTTGAGTTAAGTTTCATATGCCTTCAGGCTGCACAATCCCCCAAAGTGTCCCAATGCATCTGGAGTTTCTTGCAAATTTCCTTAGTTTTTATTAGTCAAAACAATTTGGAGCAGTTGAAATCTCTGGGAAGATATTAAATGACAATTATGTGACAATTGCTCTTGTAATTGCTGACCAGGTAGCTGAGGTAGGGCCTGTCAAAGTGCAAGGCAGGATAACACTTACATTAGTTTGAACCTCTCCTGCTTTTACAGTCCTAGAGAGGAGCAGACATCATGGTGTTTACTTCTGCAAATGGAACATATAGGTGTTTGTGCTTCCACCCGAGCTTGGAAGCCACACTTGCTGTGAGTGAGGGGGAGGCACATTACAAAAGGCCCATTCTGTTGGAGCAAGTTGGTTGTCAGTGAGGGATGAGGGTGCAGAAGAGCTAGTGCTGGCAGGAAACGAGCTGGTGAGGAGAAAGACGCTCATGCAGCCGCCTGTTCCACTATGTAAAAATAAAAGCAACATTTAATCAGAGGGAGGAGGGAGAATAGCCTTGTGTTCCAAGAACTTGTTCAAAGTGGTAGCATGGTCAACTTTGTCCTATCCTGAGAGCTGAAAGTAAGGGGCTGGCAAGAACAGATGAAGGCTCCCTCAAGACCTGGGATGAAGAAGGCAATGAACAGCCCAAACCGACATGAGGAGGGAAAATGAAGGAGCTGTTTGGAAAATTCAGATCTCTTTGAGCTTGGTGGGTGCCAGGCTTTTCTGTGTGGGCAGTGTCTGCTCACATCCCAGAGTGTCTCAATGAGCTAATCTAGTTAGCTTCAAGCTGTTCAACAGCCATGGGGTGTGAATCCAAAATAATTTCAGACATTGTGTTTCATAATGTTTCTTTTAAGAAAAAGCATAGAAAAAGCCAAACTCAATCATTCTTTTTTTGTTTGGGACCAGTTACCTGTGTTGGTATCAAGCCAATTGTGAAATGCTGGTCTGGGATTGTTAGAGAAAGCAAGCTGCAGCCTTACTGCTTTCAGCAGCATTCTTGGAAGAGGTTCTCTCTCTCCATCTCCGAATCAAGGGTCACTTGCCATTTTCTTGTTCCAATTTTTGGAAACACAACCCTGAGTCTCTGGACTACAGGGTTCTCTCCTCATTGGTCCATTTGTTACCAAGCTCAGGTCTTTGGTGGCATCTACCTATGCAGCTCATATATAGGAACTGAACCTTGACAACGCTTAAAATTAAAGGAAGAACGTGATTGTAACCACATTCCCTGCTTTGCTAATAAATCACCATCCCACCCTTCCATCTGCTGTACCTGGGTCTTGCTTCATATTCCTTGTGGCTGAAGGGAAGACCTTCAGTGAAGAATAAGGAACAAAGACCACCATTGTTCTGGGGAATCAAATGCGGAGTTATGGCCTGGGTTTACCCTGTTTAGTCCTGTGGGTCAACTGATGGGTAGGAGTCATTCCAGAAGGGAGTCTCAGGTCAAAAGTTCACACCTGATTCATTGACTTCTTGTTTTTAATGATATATGATCAAAAAAAAGGATTTTCTTTTCTAAGTCTGTTGTTGTTGTTATGTGCCGTCGAGTCAAACCCGACTCATAGCGACCCCTCCTTGGGTTTCCGAGGCAGTATCACTACGGAAGTAGGATTGCCCAACCTTCCTTCCGAGGAGTGGCTGGTGGGTTTGAACCGCCAGCCGTCTGGTTAGCAGGCAAGTGTCTTAGCCACTATGCTACCAGAAGTCTAGCTATGAGGAATACCCATTTGGAGAAGCAAATGAAGCAGCTCAAGATAGTCCTGAAGGACAGGTTCTGACTCTTTATCTTGTAGCAGTTCATTGTTAGTGGAGCCAGAGTCAGATTCAATTTGTACAGTGAATGTCCTTACAGTTTTACTGGAGTATGCACGGAGAGAGGAGAGGATATCCAATGCCCTACGGCTTTGCCAGATTCCTGACCAGACCATCTAGAGGTATCCCAAGGTGTGCTGGCAAGTCCTAGCATATGAGCTGCCCTGTGGCATGGCATTATGGGAACAACCTGATCAAAACTGGCCTAGGTGAGGCACATAAGTCATGTTGAAAGTGGATCAAGTTTTCATCAATTCAGGTAAATTAACAGAGGTGTGCATTAGGGGATTAGTCAAAAGCATAGATTAATTTCTTAATTTTGCACAGAGCCACCAACAGATCTGAGCAATGCATTCAACATAAGAGTGGCAATTTAGACTGGACACTTGAACTCAACCCCAGGGCCAAAATCTTGGGAAGAGAATGATGCTTGAGCCCCTCCTGACTTGGGCACTAAGTTCTATGGGCACAGCTTTGGAGAAAGACAGTGAATGTCAAGTGAAAGAAGGGATGCTAAGAGCTGAGCCCTTGGAGCCCAGGCAGTTTGCTGTGAGCACTGCTCTTCCACTGAGTGAACACTGAGAGAAGGGGTGCTGACATGTGACTGCCACCGCTTTAGCAAGACTCTCAGCAACACCAAGCCTTCACCTGGCAACAGGACCCAAAGGATAACTATGGCCCATGGTGGTGGAGTCCAACCCTGATGGAGTGTCTGAGTTCCTCATAGGTGACAGCAGGTAAGCAGCAATGGGACCTACTTGGGAGGAGGTGAAGGTGACCCTTGGGTTCTTTGGGAGGGAAAATCCAGGAAAATTTAGATCTCATACTGTAGCTCATTAGTAGGGGTTTTGGCCAATTTAATTGGGATTTAAAAAGAAAATATGGCCTTATTTTGAGAGAGTAGGCAGGAGAAGTCTGGAAGATGAAAATTGTAGGAATATGGAGGAGTGAGAGGTTGACAGGTGCAGAAGATGGTGGGCCTTCTGTAAAGAGAGTACAACAAATGTAAAAGAATGGAAGAGTAAAAACACCTAGCGTATTTGAGGAGCCTCAAGTGCTGTCAAAGGCATTTGACTATTAACCAGAAGATTGTGGTTTAAACCCACTGGCCATGCTATGGAAGGAAGACAGGACAATCTAGTTCCATGAAGATTTATTGCCCCAGAAACCCAATGGGGGTCGCTATGAGTCAGAATTGACTTGATGGCAGAATTGACTCGATGGCAGTGTTTTTTTTTTTTAATTTTTTATAAGTACAAACTTAATGTTATCTGCAAACAAGACATTTTTATATCATGTTACAATTAACCAAGAGTTTCCACATTGTTTTTCTCTTTATAACTTCACAACTATCCTATGAAATATCATTCCAACATTTTATGATAGAGGAAACTGAGGCCCATAGTTGTTCATTTACTTGCTGAGCTCACGCAGCTAGTAAGTGTTAGGCTTAGGATTCTAATCAGGTGTCTGACTTCAAAGCTCACATTCTTGATCACAGTGTTATATCTTTCCTGTGTACTATGGGGCTTGGGCAGTGTTGCATAGGCAAAGTGTAGGGTGTGAGAGTGGTCTGCCGTGGCAGAGGTGGCCAGAGATTGTCAGCTGCTCAATAATAATACAAAACGAACCAATGTTTAAATAGTTCTTTTCTTTGTTTTTGCAGTCTTTGTAGACAATTCACCCCTTATGGCCTTATTTCCTACAGCCAGGGAAGACCTCTTTGTCTACCTCCTTCAGTACACCAGAATCCTTACTATTGGGCTCCTGACTGCCCAGGGCCAGGCTATAACAACAAGGCACTCATGCTTCCTGCAAGTGGCTATGAGGAGAAATAATAGGTAGTGTCTTAGCTACCTACTGTTTAATGAAAAATAGCACAAATGGTGCTTTAAAGAGCAGAAGTTTTCTTTTTCACAGGTCTGGAGGTTAAAACTCTAAATTAGAGTCTTGGCTGTGTTGATTCCTTTCATGGGCCTCTCTCCTAGTTTCTTTTTTTTTTTTTTTTTTATTTTGATTTTGATTTGGGTGAAG
>NW_006922476.1:374178-441063 GCF_000298275.1 Orycteropus afer afer
GGTTCCACGATTATCTTCTGTGTCTGTGTTAATTGGTTTCCCTTTTCTTTGTTGAAGAGGGTCTGTGCAATCCTTCTGCCTAGTCCGCCATCTTGCCGGAACTCCTCCTCTCCTAGTTTCTGATGGCTGCAGGCATTCCTTGGAGTTCTTTGCTTCTTATAGGTGCATCTGCTTCTGTCATCATGTGCCCTCTTCCCTCTGTGATGTCTCGGCCTGTTTTGCACCCTTTATAAGACACCACTCAGAAGTCATGAGGTTTAGGACCCACCCTCATTAAAACAACATACATACATAACATAACATATGAACATTAACATAGCAAAAGAAAAACCCTGTTCCTGACATGATCATATTCACAGGTACAGAGGCTAGGACTTCAACATGTATTTGTGAGAGACAATTCAATCCATAACAGGCAGTTTCTAGTAGATTGTCAAAAGGGAACTATGTACCTTTTGAGAACTTATTCAACTGGGGATGAGCAACCTGAACCCCGTTGGTCCCTGGAGAGACATCTCATTCTCTCAGAGGGACCCTGATGACAGAAGTGAGGGGATTCTGGCTCTGCCATAACTCAGGTCAAATATCTTTCACAGAGAACCAGAAACCTTCAGACTTAGCCTGGAGCCACCATTTCAAGGAGAGCTGAAGATGGAGATATGGTGTAGGTGGCAAGATTGACAGGCACATACTTGACGGCCGTCAACCAAAATTTTCAGCTGCATTCAGAAATAGACATATACATTCTAAAATTGTCATTTTCTGATCATGTTTGCTTAGAAACCAACAGTATTTTCCTAAATGAAGGTGTAATTTTCATGATAACTTTTCTTCCATACTCCTTGAAAAACTAATCTTAAAAAAAGATCATTAGTCAAGTAAGGATGCCTATGCACTTGTGTTTATTCAGGTGACACAAGATGTGCAGAATATTTTCATTTCATGACTTTCAAGGTGAGTCCTTTAGGGGAAGCAGTTGGAGTCTGGCATTTTAGTCAGACACAATACAATCAGGTTCTTGGTGCTTAGCTGAGATTTTCTATCTAGATTCAGAGCTAGGAGGTTTTCTTCAGGGCATAATGGAGGTATGTATGTCACAGGCCAAGTGCTCAGCTTACCTGAGTCATGAAGCCACCTTGGTTAATTGTCACATGGTGACACTAGCCTGGGGCATTGTCCACCATGCCACAATCTCAAATTGCCTTCCTTAAATGACTGATCACTTGGAGGACAGTTTATTAATTAGTTTATTAATTTCTCTTGATGTGGGAGAATTTTTTTTGCTTTTATGTAAAAAAAAAAAAAAAAGTTTTTTTTTTTTTTTTAAATTGTAAATTGGGTAAAAGTTTACAGAGCAAATTGATTTTCCATTCAACAATCCATGCACATTCTGTTTTGTGATATATATTGCAATTCCCTCCGTAATTGCATTCTTCCCACTTCCTCCCTGTGCCCACCCCTTTCCTTCGACTTTCCTTCATCTTCTCTTGTCTGTCTAGCTCTCTCCCTGGGCAAATGCTATCCTCTTGATCTCACAGGCTTGATTGTTCTAAGAAGTGCATTAAAAAAAAAAAAAAAAAAAAAAAACCAAACTCACTGCCATTGAGTCGGATCTGACTCATAGTGACCCCTCCTTGAGGTTTCTGAGGTGGTAGCACTATGGAAGTAGATTTCCCAGTATTTCTTCCAAGGAGTAGCTGGTCAGTTTGAACCACCAGCCTTCTGATTAGCAGTCAAATGCCGTAGGTACTTTGTCACCAGAGCTCCCAAGAAGTGCATACCCTCCTAATATTACTGTTTACCTTATAGGCCTGTCTATCATTTGGCTGAAAATTGAGTCATAGGGGTTAAGTTTAGTTCCTAGCTTGAAGGGTGTCTAAGAGCCATAGCCTCAGGGGTTTCACCAGTCTTCATCAGACCAGTAAGCCTTTTTTTTTTTCCTAATTTTTTTTGTGTTTTGCTCCACATTTTTCTCCACTCTATCTGGGACTTCCTATTGTGAGCCCTTTCAGAGAGCTGGCAGTGGTAGCTGGACACCATCTAGTTCCTCTGGTCAGGAAGCTAAAACTTTTAGCAATTAAATTGGAGAAGAACATATGGAGTTTATTTTCATTAATTGGAGACAGATTGAAAGGAGAAAACTGTAGATATAAAAATCTTAATGAAGACAATATCACTTACTGGGAATTATAACAAAAACAGTGGATGAAATTAAAGTTCAGATCCAACTCAATGGCAGTATACAGCAACAACAACATAGTTACTTATGATAAATCATAGTACATATTCTGTTATACACCATAAATTATTAACTATTATACACACAGACCTGGGTTATTTTGGATACTATTCTTTCTGTGAGTGTGGACCATAGTCTCAGGAGTTCCACCAGTCTTCATCAGACCAGAAGTCTGGTCTTTTTTATGATTTTTACTTTTGTTCCACATTTCCTCCCATCCTATGTGGGACCTCCTGTTGTGATCCCTTTCAGAGAGGTCAGTAGTGGTAGCTGGGCACCATCTAGTTCATCTGGTCTCAGGGATATGGAGGCTGAAGCTTATGTGCTCCAATAGTCCTTTGGACTAATAGTTTCCTGTATCTTTGGTTTTCTTCACTTTTCTTTGCTCCTGTTGAGGAAAGACCAATAGTTGTACCTTAGATGGCCACTCACAAGAAAAAAAAAAACTTTCTTCAAAAATCAATGCATGTTCTTTGTAAGTTCAAATTAAAAAAATATAAAGATATATAAAATAGACAGTGAAAATCACCCTTATTCCCATAATCTTACCCACTTCACCATTGGTGACTACTGTTCACAGTTTGAGGTGAATCCTTCCAGACCTTTATCATATAGTAACACACATACATACATAAATATGTGAATATATATAAATTATGTATATATGTGTAAGTATATACATATATTCATGTATATGTGCATGTATATGTAAATAAAGTCCCACTACATACATTATTCAGTGACTTGCTTTTTTCGATGGAGATTTTTCAATGTTGGTACATATACCAAAAAAAAAAAACAAACTCACTGCTGTCGAGTCAATTCTGATTCATAGTGACCCCTCCTTGGGTTTCTGAGGTGGTATCTCTATGGAAGTAGATTGCCCAGTCTTCCTTCCAAGGCATGGCTGGTAGGTTTGAACCACCAGCCTTCTGGTTAGCAGTCAAATGCCTTAGGCACTATGCGACCAGAGCATATAGATCTACCTTATTTAATTGATGCTTGCTATTTAATTATTCTCTCATATATGGACATTTAGATAATGGGAATATCTTGTGCCTAATTAATCTATGCTCCTTTTTCCTCTTTATTGATCCTAATCATTTCAAATACTCAAATTGACTCATGAATTACAGCAAAAGTATAGACTTGAGGCTACCTGCCTTCTGGTAATTTGAGGAGCACAGAAAAGCTCCCCCAACTCTTCTCTAGGCCCTACCCAAAACTATTCCTCTGAAGCATGAAAAGTTTAACCTTTACTTATTCATTCTTTTGTTTTTTCATTTGCTACTATGTGGATCCTCTTTTAAAATGCAGAGAAACTAGGAGGCAAAATAAAACCTTAATAATATTTCTTCTGCCTTTAAGACAAGAAGAGGGCTTTGCAAAGTGTAGAGATTAATTCTCATATAAGGTATAATAATAATTATTATCTAACACATTATGTTTATGAACCATTTTCACTGGGTCCTGCCACTTCTGAATCTAACCTTCATTTGAACACATTTAGGGGCTCTTTTCTCTAGGAGATAGGAGAGGCAGAGAAGTGTGAGGAGGATGGAGTATTGAAGGTTGAGGAAGCACGGGAAGGGGATGGAGAGGAAATAGAGGCGAAGAGGGAGCGCAGCTCATCACGTAGCCTAGGGCTGACCTCTCTGTCAGCCAGCAGGCTTGCCTGCTGACTGGCTTGAAAGTTAAAATTGGCTTCTTGTGGATGTCGGCCAATGACTACCTTGCCATGGGAGTGATTGTTTTTTTGCTGTGTTTGCAAGATGTGAATTCATTCTTTTTTAATATCAGTAATACACAGTAAAGAATGTAATCCAATTTACAAAGAAATAGGATTGGACAAGCCTTGAAAATACAATGTGCTTTTATGGCTCTGAGATGTTAGTGCTAGAGAAGTGGGCTGTCACTGTAGCACCAAGACACTCTCCATCACCATCATCCTTCACTGTCAGGATCAGGGCACAGAAGTGACGGGACTGTGAGGGATTTGGAGATTTGGGTGCTTTAGGAGTTTTTGTTTTTGTGAAGCAAAAAAGTTGGGACATATTTACTCAGCAAGGTACCATATTAATATGCTTTTATTCATGTATAAAAAAATGAATCTCCTGACCCTCTCTCAGGAGGGAATCTGTTCTAAAGGTTGTTGCTCACACAGGGAGTATGTTGATCCACAAGAACTGCCTTCCTGGTCCTCTGTAAGCAGTGACACTCATTTGCTAGATATGTGACCAGAGCTAGAGGTATGTATCATCTGCCCTGGTCTACACTGAGGATGAGGCTCATAGTCATGCTGGGCTTGGCTTGTGGGCAGAGGTTGATGTGGAGGAAAGGCTAGTGGTAGGTGGGACCCATTGCTTGTGAAGCCACTGCTAAGACACTTGCTTTGATACCCCGATATACTGACCTGATAGATGGGAGCCAGGAATCTTCAGAAAGCTAGCACCTAATGGCCAGGTGGGTAGAAGAGAAGTGTAGGTCCCCTAGTGTTAGTGGGGTTCCCATTAGATTTCAGTGTGATTAGGCCCATATATATTTTTTGAACACCAACTATGTGCCAGGCACAGTGTTAGACTTAGCAATGAAGGAAAACTGACCCTGTCCTTGAGGAATTTATAAGATGAATTCAACATAATCTGCTAAGGCTGCTGTGAATGCATGGAAGAAAGCTGTGTGTGTGTGGGGGGGGAGTGCATTCTAGGAAAAGGAACAAGCAAGAGCATCAAAGGCATAGCTTGTTTCATGTGACCAGAGTTACAAGAAATGAAACAAGAGAAATAGGCAGGGGCCACATTATGGAAGGGTGAATGTGCCCTGCTAAGAAAGTGGGCCTACAATCTATAGGTGATGGGAACCCAAAAAATTTAAACAAGGCAGTGGCATGGCTTAATGTGTCCTTTAATGGATCACATTGGGAGATATCTGAGGATGGGATAATTTTTGCAGCCAGGATACTGGTTAGTAATCTATGACAATATCTCAAGGGGAACCCAATGGGTCTCAAATATCTATGAACTCTGATAGGGAGGATGTGGGGATACAGGTGAAGGGACATGGCTGAAGAGCTGGGGAAAGAGAATTATCAAAAGCTGGACAGGTTGTCATCACCACACATCTGTCAGTTTTTTGTACTATGGTGGGTTGCTATGATGCTTGTTGTGGGTGGGACCAAGTCTCCACGAAGCTTCTGATGAGGTCTGTGGTCTGAAGCCTGGAGATAAGTTACCAATAGCTCAACTGGGTCACCCATAGTGGACAAGTTTCAGCAGAGCTTCCAAACTAAGACAGACTATGAAGAAAGGTCTGGTAATCTACTTCTGAAAATTAGCCAATAAAAACTTTACAGATCACAACAGAATATTGTCTGATTGCTTGCTTTGGACACATTATCAGGAGGGATCAGTCACTGGAGGAGGGCATCAGATTTGGTAAATAGAGGGCCAGGGACGGTGAGGGAGACCCTTGGTGAAACAGATTGGCATAATAGCTTCAATGAAAGACTTGGATATATTGGCACTTGTGAGAATGATGAAGGATCAGGCAACATTTCATTCTTTTGTACATAAGTCACCATGAGTAGAAGTCGACTCAACAGCAGCTATCAACAATAGGCAGGTTATCAAGTTCCCTACCTAAAGAACACAAGAAATCCAAGGATGAATCCAGGAGAAGTTATATGTTGAAGACATGTCCCTGTTAGCAGAGATTTGGGAAAAAGCAGACAGCATGGAAAGAGTCCAGCTCTGTGAACATGTGAATGAATAGGACTATCACTCATTCAGAATCCAGATTCAGGACAATGTGATGTTTCTCAGAACCTACTTCTGATGGAGGTGGGGTCAGGATGGGCTTTGGAGAAGACGGGAAAGTTGAGCCTGCAGTATAGAAATCTTCAGTTACTGCAGTAGGACAGGGCCAGAAAAGGCAGTGACTGTCATAGTCTAAACCCACAGTCACCTGCCTATCACCATGGTGGAGTGTGCAATAGATGAATGCTTTGGAGTTAAACAAACTTGCGTTCCATTCTTTTCTCAGGCATTTCTTAGCTAGTTGAGCAACTTACTTAATGTCTCTGAATTTCCATCTGCTCATCTGTTTTTCTTTAAAAAAAGGCCCATAGTATCTATTTCACATGATTTAAAATAATAATAATAAGTTAAATAATACTGCATGTAAAGTAACTGCATGCAGTAGGTTCATTTATTTGACTGATTTTTATTAGCACCTACTATGTTCCTGGTATTATGCTAAGTAAGTATTATGCTTAAGATAAAATTAAGAATATGACAAAAAAGACCTTACTCTCCTGGCACTTCATATTAAATGCGCAGTAACTACTAGTTCTCTTTTCCTACTCAAGTCAGTGCATATTTGTAAAGCAAAGTGCCTGTCTAGGTCTTATCTGGAGCAAGTCACTAATGTACCAGTTCTCACACCTAGGGAGATTCTAAAACTGCAGATTCCATGGTCACATCCCTTAATAGTGGATCATAGCTTCCATAGATTTTATACATTGGTATCTCCTAAGGTGATTCTGATGAAGAAGACCACTAGGAAAATTACTGCCCTAGCATACAAGACTGATCACCACCTGTTCTGGTTACCTAGTGCCACTCTGACAAGAATGTACCACAAATGGGATGGCTTAGACAAACAGAAGTTTATTCTTATAATTTGGAGGCTTTAAATCCAAGTTAAAAGTGCCAGGCTCTAGGGGCTGGGTGAAAGCCCCTCAACCTTGGAGTCCAGCTCTGCCTCCTGCTCCCGGCCCACTGGAGCTAGAGGGATTTCTTCACTCATACAGCTGCTGGCTGCTGAGGCTGAGAATCCCCAAGGTTGACAAGTAAAAAGGCACAGTCCCGATGTTACCAAACCACATGGCAGACCATTAACTTAACTCCATTGTAAGACCCAAGGTTAGCAGAGCATAGCAGGCTGATGAGCAATGACATAGCTATATGCAGGTTCCAAGCATGACATAGGCTAGAGACCATTCCCAAGGCTTCTCCTTATATTACAGGAAGCAGACCACATCCCAAAGGCAGCTACTCAGCTGCTTGTGGTAGATCCCACTACGGAGTTGATTGCCAGTCTCATCATGGGGAATAACTACCACCAGCTGCCCAGCCACTCAACCAGGCCCAGCCAAGTTGACACACAAACATAACTACCACACCACCCATCTGTCAGTTTGTCATACTGTGATGGTCTATGCATTGCTATGATGCTGGAAGCTATCTCACTGGTATTTCAAATACCAGCAAGGTCACCATGGTGCACAGGTTTCCCAGTGGAGCTTCCAGACTAGAAAGAAAGGCCTGGAAATCTCCTTCCAATATAAACCTTATGAATCACAGCACAACATTGTCTGACTCACTTGCTTGGATATATGATAGGAGGAATCAAGCCATGGAGAAGGCTATCATGTTTGGGGAAGTGGAGGGCCAGAGAGGGCAAGGGAGACCCTCGGTGAGATGAACTGGCACAATGGCCACAGTGATGGACTCAAACATGCCAGCAATTGTGAGGATGATGCAGGACTGGGTAACTTTTTGTTTTGTTGTGTATAAGGTCACCATAAGTTGTAGTCACTTGATGGCAGTAATCTTTCTATTTATACTGGACTGACAAGGATAACAATAAGCTTAGGATATATAAATTATAGCAGGATATAGACCAGACTAAAAGAGTCCTTAGTGATGCAATGGAAAATAATCAACTACTAGTAGAAAAGTTGGTGGTTTGAACCCTCCCAACAGCTCCATGGAAGAAAGACCTGGCCATCTGCTTTCTATAAAGATTACAGCCCCATGGGGGCAGTTTCTCTCTGTCACAGGGGTCACTATGAGTCAGAATCAACTCAATGGCACCTAACAACAACAACAACATGGACCAAACTGGGCCAATATCAAGAATTAAGAAGAACAATGAAAAACATCTATTAACTATGCTTTTGGATGCTCTTATTTCCTTGGGGGAATTTTATGGTTATTTAATTAAAGTGTTCCACTTTGATCAAAGGTGTTGCTCTGACTTCTCGAGTATGAAATACAAGACTTGTGTGAGTCAAACAACTTGTTAAATGCAAACTATTTACCAAGGGCTCTACACAAGACAAAGTATAATAAATAATAAGCTTTAGAAATTAAGTGTAAACAGTCTGTGGAGAAACTAATTATCTTTCTTGTTACAAACATTAACCCACATTCAGTTTTAAGCCTATGTTATTCTAATGATGTTCACCATTAGCCATTTCTGACTCCAAAAAAAAAAAAAAAAAAAGATTCTCTTCATTAATGCACACTGAGATTTGCATTATATTGTCGTCACTTGATTGGGGTTCCAGATGCCTCAACTCTTCATTTGGTCCAGAATGAAGAGAACACAGAGCTGTCCTTATGTGAGAGTGAAATGTTTTGTACTTACAACTGGATGGCTAGCTCGTTGAGACATGTGCAGAACATAGAAGTTTCCTCCCAGTGGGAGGAATTCAGAAAGAGAAATAGAGGAGTTGAATTTGTATCAGCATCTGCAAAAACAGAGTGGCAGTGGCAGCATCTGACCTCTTCTGACTTCACAAGGGGGAAGAAAGATTGCCCAAGGCTGATTTCTATGAAGCAGAGGGCAGTCAGACATGCCGTCACCCTCCAAGCTTTGCCAATTCTGACACCAACCATCCCTCCTACGGCACTCTCTGCTGGGTTCGATAATTCATTGCAGTGGCCACACAGAACTCACACACAATATTTATGATCATGGAGTCTATTAGCGAAGTAACAGGTTACAATTCAGGATCAGGAAACAACTCAGGATATAGGTCTTCAATCAGGACAACTTCTCAGCTGTGCCACAGGCAAGCTCTTCTCTGGGCTCGGCCTCGGCCTTAGTCAGGCCAATGTTATAAAGCTCTTTTTGCTTTGCCAATAGATGTCCAGAGAGGTATCCTACTCCTCCAGCAAGGCCTCTACCTGAAGGCACTCTGCTTTCTTGCTCTGTGGGCTGGAAAGCCCACCAGTCTCTTAGTTCTGCTGCCTTTGCTGCTGCCATCTCTCTGCAGTCTTTGCACAGGGATCTCTGGTCCAAGGACATACTCCATCCCTGGCTCTTCTCTCTTGAAGGCAGTGAGAGCCCCCTTTTCTGCCCCTGGGATGGCTCATTTTAAGCCTAGCAGAATGACAAAACTAACCAATCCCCGTGTTAGGGTTCCACACACATTATTTGCATGATCCCACCCTCATGAGGTTGCCATGTACTTTTTTCACATTATTAACAAGCTATCCAATCCCTTTGGGCCCCAAGCACCTCTCATTTGCATAGTCCCACCCAATCATCTGGTGGAAGCCACAAAGACCAGGGCTAAAAGAGCATATTAAGTAATTCACTGCACCACAGCACCCCACCCTCCAAGTGGACTTTGGAAATAATGGATTGTAGCTGTGCCCAGATAGACTCAGTGAAGGATGAGCATAAAGATTTTATTGCCCTGTCAGCTCTATATCTAGTCATTCATTTCACTTATCCCACAAATATTTATTGAACACCTACTATGTGCCAGGAACTGTTCTAGGCACTGGGGAGAAACCAATGTCTGAAACAAAGATTCTTATTCTTATGGAATTTTCACCTTAGTGGAGGGAAATGGGGAATAAATATCAAACACAGTAAATACGCAAATTATAGGAGGTTATATGTGCAAAGCAGAAGAAGAAAAGAAGTAACAGAAAGCAGGATAAGCAGTACTAGAAATGTAGGGTGGGGGCAGTTTGTGGCATTAAAAAGTGTGGATTGCGACTCATAGCAACTCCGTGAGCAAAACTGTGTTTCAAGTGGTGTTCAGTGGGTGATTTTTCAGAAGCAGATCACCAGGTTTTTCTTTCCTGGCTTCTGAAGGTGGACTCAAACCTCCAACCTTTTGCTTAGCAGCCAAATATATTAACCATTTGCAGTGCCCATAAACTCATTACCAAAAAAAAGGCAGGGGTGTGGGGCGGGAAATAAACAGATGTAACAGACTAAATTGTGTTCCCCAAGAAGACATGTTGAAGTTCTAACCTCTGGTGCCTGTGATGGTGATCTTGTTTGGAAATAGAGTCTGTGAACATGTTATAGGTTAAATTACCATGAGTTCCTACAGGAGGAGTGTGGGTCCTAATCCCATCTGAGTTATGGCCTTGTAAAAGAGAAGAGACACAGAGACAGATACACACAGAGGGATGACTTCCATTCAAAGATGCACCTATAAGTCAAGGAATGCCAAGGAACTTCCGGAGCTGCTAGAAACTGGAAATGAGAGGTTGTTCCCCTAGAGCAAACAGAGGATGGCCCTGATTTCGGACTCCTAGCTTCCAGAACTATAAGATGATAAATTTGTCTTCTTAGAAGTTACCCAATTTTTGGTATTTTGTTAAGGCAGCTGGAGGAAACCAATACAGTAGGGAAGGCCTCAGGGAGAAGGGGATGACTCGAAGGAGGTGAAGGAGCTAGCCAAGTTGGTATCTGGGAGAGGAGTGTGTGGGGGGCTGAGAATTGTAAAGGAAGCTAATATGGTTGGAGCAGATAAAGCAGGGGGGAGGGGGAATGAAGGAGAATACTTGAGAGAGAAAAATGGAGCCAGATCACCTAAGGCCATGTAGACTATATTAGAGACTTTTCTTTTACTTTGTATAAAATGGGGGAGGTATTATAGTTTTTGGAGCAGAGTGTGAGGTATCTGACTTTTGCTTTAAATCAGTCACTCTGGTTGTAGCTGGGCAAAGAGACTGTGGAAGAAGTCCAGGAGAGAGAAGTTGGACCAAGGTGATAGCAGTGGAGAGAGGAAAGTCTAGATTAAATTGTTGAGGCTACTTAATTAGGATGCCCTGGAGGATTGTTTGTGGGGTATGAAAGAAAGAGAAAATCAAGAAGAATGATTGAAAAATGAAAACTAAAATAACCAAATATACTCATAACATAATATTGGGCCACACATGAGAATGCTAAGGAAGTTAGAGGGAGCATGGTGGTTACAAACGTGGGCTGCTTTGGGTAGTTTTGAGGTAGTCCCGGGCGTTAGTCAGATGGTCTGGGGTTTAAATACATTTACTTATTCTGTGATTTTCAGGAAGGGGTTTAATTTCCAAGAAACTCAATGTCTTTATCTGTAATGTTGGGGTGTGTGGTAGTTAAGGTTATTTATCAGCTTGGCTGAACCTGGTTGAGTGGCTGGGCAGCTGGATGTAGTATTCCCCATGATGAGACTGGTAATCAACTCCATGGTGGAATCTACTGGAGCATCTGAGTAGCTGCTTTATGGATGTGGTCTGTGTCCAGTATACAAGAAGACGCTTTCAGAAAGGTCTTGAGCCTTTTGGCATGCTTAGATCCTGCATGTAGCTGAGTAGTCGTTCAATAGCCTGCTATGTTTCCTGCCAGTCTGGAGACTGTTTTGGGACTTGAACTAATGGCCTGCCATGTTGCTTGATAATCTTGAGACTGTGCTATTTTACCTGTCAACCTTGGGTTTGTCAGCTTTAGCAACTAGCAGCAGCCTGAGTGAAGACATACCTCCCAGTGGGCTGGGAGCAAGAGGCAGAGCTGCAGGCTAAGGTTGAGGGGCCTTCACCCAGCCCCTACAGCTAGCACTTTGAACTCAGACTTCTAGCCCCCTAAACTGTAAGAGAATAAATTCTGTTTGTTAAAGTCATCTCTTGTGGTATTCCTGTTACAGCAGCACTAGAGAACCAAAAGAGGGTAATAGTATAATAATACTTAATTTTCAGGGTTTGTGAAGATTAAGTGAGATAACACATGTGAAGAATGTGGCACTCAGCTCTAGAACTAGTGAATATTCTCTCTCCTTCCCTTAACCTAAAAAACAAAAAAACAAAACAAACCCACTGCCATCAAGCACTGAGTCAATTCCAACTCATAGCAACTGGATCAATAATCCTGACCCTGAGTTGGTAGGGGGATGAAGAGAAGGCTAAGGAAGATTTTTTTGGGTGCCATCCTCAGTTTCAGAGAACTTTATCTCTAGGAGCTGTCTCCCATTTCTCCCTAAGATGATGGGATTGGATGTGGGGGACAGAGGGCTGTGTCTAGTGGTCAACTTTTTTCTGGCCTTTTGTTGAATGGACCATGGCCAGAACCAGAGGTACATAGCCATTGTGACCGGGGATTTGTTACATGGTAGACATTAAGGCCTGATATGGCCTTACCATGGGTCTAATGGTTTAGAAGACAGGGAGCTTATCCAGTGAGTTCCTCTGTCCCAGAGAGACCACTGAACTCTGAGGAATCAGGGAAATGGCAGGGCTCTGCCCATCACATAGATTCAAGACTCTGGGGTAGGCTTTGGACTCATCGACTGCTAGTTCAAAATTGACAGAAGTAAAAGCAACTTTAAATCCTAGTCTGGGAATACTACTCAGCCACAAAGAGAAACCAAGTCCTGATGTACACTACAACATGGATGAATCTTGAAACATCATGCTGAGCGAAATATGTCAATTGCAAAAGGACAAATACTGTACGATCTCACTTATATGAAAGAGGCATATATATAGAAACAAAGATTCTCAGTGGTTACCAGAGGTAGGAGGGAGGGGAAAAGGGGGATTTTTTTGCTTAGGGGATATTGAGTTTAAGCTAATGAGGGTGGAAGGATAACAAGAATGGCTGTACAACCTGAAGAATGTCATCAATGTCATTGAATTGTTCACCTAGAAACGGCTGAGACGGCAAATGTTTTGTTATGTACATTTTCACCACAATTTTTAAAAAAGTGAAACAGAACAAACTGGCTTCAAGTTATGGTTTCCTCCCAGTCTTCAGATCTTGCCTAGCTCATCCCACTCTCATTAATACCTTCTTCTTCCCTTCTAACTCTTGGCTGTTCAGTTTATTTGTTTGTTTCTTTGCCATGGCCTGTGCTGGACTCCAGACTTCTTAAATGTTCCCTATTTCTGTCTCCTTCATCCACTTCTCTGCTAATGTTTCAATCTTGCCCTAGAGAAAATGGACCACTAGAGTTGCCAATAGGGGCCAAAGATATGTCTCATCTGAAGATCTGGAAACTGGCTTCTCAGCCCTTCTGAATGTCATGGTGCAGCAGACCTCGTCCTGTGCCTAAAAATCTTGGAGGAATGCCTGTACCCGGAGGCTTATAGCACCCAGGCTTGGCCCTCCCTCCCTGGGAACTTTCCATCAGCTGTCCTCCAGGAACTCTGATCCAAATTTTCCCTGTCATGTGTCAATCCTAAATTTTAACATACAAATTAAAATTTACAGTTATTAGACTCCTATTACCTTCCAGTCATAGTGTGAGCTGTTTCCACATATATTATCTCTTGTCACAAATTCAGTTATGATTCAATTTGGGAAGGCTGGTGGGATCTGTATTTGCGCTTTAGAAAAAATAAGAACCACGATATAATTCTAGAACAGCTTCCTTGATTCTAATAAAATGTATGTTAGCAAACAAAACATAGACATGTTTAAAACTTTTTTTTGTCAGCATGTGTGGTAGTTATGTTTGTGTGTCAACTTGGCTGGGCCTCTTTGAGTGGCTGGACAGCTAGTGGTAGTTATTCCCCATGATGAGACTGGCAATCAAGTCCATGGTGGGATCTACCACAAGTAGATGAGTAGCTGCCTTTGGGATGTGGTCTGCTTTCCATATATAAGGGAAAGCCTTGGGAATGGTCTCTAGCTTATGGCATGCTTGGATCCTGCATGTAGCCATGTAGTTGTTCAGCAGCCTGCCATGCTCTGCCAACCTTGGGACTTACAATGGACTTGAATTAATGGCCTGCCGTGTGGTTTGGTAACATTGGGACTGTGCTATTTTATTTGTTGACCTTGGGCATGTTAGCCTCAGCAGCCAGTAGCTGCCTGAGTGAAGAGACGCCTCTAGCTTCAGTGGGCCAGGAAGCAAGAGGCAGAGCTTGCAAATCCCAAGGTCAAGGGGCTTTCACACAGCCACTAGAGCCTGGCACTTTGAACTCGGACTTAAAACCTCCAAACTGTAAAAGAATAAACTCCTGTTTGTTAAGGTCATCCCATTTGCAGTATATTCTTGTCAGAGTGCCACTAGGTAACCAGAACAGCATAGTTATATTGCTAGGTGCTTTCAGATTATAGTTATGAGTTTATCTTTAGTAATGAGAGCTGATTGTAGGAATTCATGAGAAAATAAGAAAGGCATATGGAAACTTCAAAAGTCTTCAAGGACAATTAGGAAGAGCCTGACAACCTAACTGTAAGCACTTTTAGGAATATCACCCCTGGGATTGCCAGGTTCATCACATAACTGTCTCAGCAGCAGGAGTCATGACTCCCTGTGCTAGCATTCCACCTTTATGATGATTCAGTTCTTCTGTTCCCATTTCTATAGCTCCTGCAGGTACTGTAGAAAACTGACTGTTATGGGTTGAATGTCCTCAAAAGAGAGATGTTGAAGTCCTAACCCCTGTAGCTGTGAATGTGATCCTGTTTTGGAAGAGGGTTTTTCTCTTATTATGTTAATAAGGTCATACAAGAGTAGGATGGGTCCAAACCCTAATCACTTCTTATATTTTTGTTGTTGTTATTTGCCGTTGAGTCAACCCCAACTCATAGTGACCCCTCCTTGGATTTCCGAGGCAGTATACAGAATTAGATTGCCCATCTTCCTTCCAAGGAGTGGCCGGTGGGTTTGAACCGCCAGCCTTCTGGGTCACTTCTTATATTAAGAACAGATTTAAAAAGAGAGAGAGAGCAGAACAGACACAAAAATATATACAAGGGGCAAGAGAGATGCCAAGGAATGTCAAAGAAATCCCAGGGATACTGAAGAGGAAGAACCCTCTCCTAGAGCCAATGTCCTGATTTGGACTTTTAGCCTCCATAACTGAAACAACAAGTTCCTATTCTTTAAAGCCACCCCGTTGTTTTTTTTTTTTTTTTTTTATGTATATAACTTAGAGATATTCATATATACATACATTTCTCAAACAAAGTTGAATGAAAAATATTTATTCCTTTCATATGAGAAAATGTCAGTTAAATAGTAAAAACAAAAGAGTTATAAATATATAGTTTTGTTTAGGGGACACTACATGGTTTAAAATCAAGAAGGGAGTGCATCAGGGTTGAATCCTTTCCCCACACTTATTCAATCTATATGCTGAGCAAATAATCCGAGAAGCTGGACTATATGAAGAAAAACATGGCATCAGGATTGGAGGAAGAATCATTAACAACCTGAGATACGCAGATGATACAACTTTGCTTGCTGAAAGTGAGGATGACTTGAGGCACTTACTTACGAAGGTTGAAGAATACAGTCTGCAGTATGGATTTCATCTCAATATAAAGAAAACAAAAACCCTCACAACTGGACCAATGAGCAGCATCACAATCAATGGAGAGAAGATTGAGGTTGTCAAAGAATTCACCTTGCTTGGTTCTACAATCGATGCCAATGGAAGCAGCAGTCAGGACATTAGATGATGTGTAGCACTGGGAAAGTCAATCATGAAGGAACTGTTTCAAGTGCTGAGGAGCAAGGATATCTCCTTGAGGACTAAGGTGCGCCTGGCACAAGCCATGATATTTCCAATTGCCTCGTATGCACGTGAGAGCTGGACAATGAATAAGGAAGACCAAAGAAGAGTTGATGCTTTTGAGTTGTGGTGCTGGTGAAGAATGCTGAAAGTACCATGGACTGCTAAAAGAACTAACAGATCTGTCTTGGAGGAAGTACACCTGAAACGCTCCTTGGAAGCGAGAATGGCCAGACTTCGTCTCACCTATTTTGGTCATGTTGTCAGAAGGGACCATTCCTTGGAGAAGGATGTCATGCTTGGTAGGGTGGAGGGTCGACAAAAGAGCGGGAGGCCTTCAATGAGATGGATTGACACAGTGGCTGCGATGATGGGCTCAAGTATAGCAGGGATCATGGAACTGGTGCGGGATCGGGCAGTGTTTTGTTCTGCTGTGAATGGGGTCACTATGAGTTGGAAACAACTCAATGGCACCTAACAACAACAACATGTTTTGGTTAATAAGATATTGATCTTTTCTCTGTATATTCTAAGCTACACCCTCTGAGAGTAGATGTGCTGGGGTTGGCCTTATGTGGCAAGTTTTTCACACTAGGTAACCTCAGAGGCCACTGACTAACCTTGAAAGCAGAGACCTGGTCCACTCAGCTGCATATGGGGTGGGGGAGATCTGAGGAGTCTCAGAAGGGAGCAGGATAACTGGCCTGTATGATGGTTCAGTGGCAGAATTCTCACCCGCCACGTGGGAGACCCAGGTTCAATTCCTAGCCAATGCACCTCAAGGGCAACCACCACCTATCTGTCAGTGGAGGCTGGTGTGTTGCTGTGATGCTGAACAGTGTTCTGTGGACTGAGCACCATTTCATTCTATTGTACCTGGGGTCGCCATGAGTCGAGGCGGACTTGACTGGCACCTAACAATAACAATAATGGTATAATTGGCCAAAGTGGTGGAGTATTACTGGTAGAGCACTCTACTGGGCCCTAAAAAGCTCAATGGCTCAATGGTGCCATAGGCTTTTTATGTGAAATGCTTTAGTTTCTTCATCTCCAACTAGAGGAGTGAATGGAAATGTCTTACCTTGCCTTAAGGAGCTATGGAATAAGTAGGCAAAAACACAGAAAACCAGCAGGTGTTCTATAATTGCAGAATGGCATGGGGTATTAGAAACCCAGCCAATCGACCTAATCAATTCAACAGAAGATGCCATTAGTACTTAGCTACAAGGCGACTGGTGAGAAAACAAGCTGGTGGTTTTTATTGTACTACATCTGAGCTGCTGATGTTCTTCCTGCTGGTAGGAGGCTGTGCTGGAGTTGTTCAGAATTACTTTGTCAAGCTTGGCTCTAGGGGGGATGGGAGGGAAAACAGAGCTTAGGGCACTCTGCTGTGAACAACCATAAAATCCACCTTGAAAAACAGTGCAACGTTGTAACAGAGATATGGTAGTTGAGAATTGGCTCCGGCTTGCTCAGAAAAAAATAAAGAAAGGGGGAAGATTCCATCCTTGGAGGATGAACAGCAGAAACACCTCTTCAGGAAGGCAGGAGCTGTTTCCAGCAGGCTCAACTCCAGGAAACCAGTGGCTAGGCAGGTACCAGAAGGCACAGGACACAGGCTGCACTGCTCATGCTTCTGAAGCAGATGCTCTGCTTGGGAATGTGCCCTAAGCCTGGCTACTCTAGATCTTCCAAGTCAGGGCCTTTGATGAGCCTGACTGCTTCAAGGAGGCCAGAAGCATGACAGGCCTAGGAGGATCGGTCCCTAGGAGAGGAAATTGACCAGATGAAGAGAAGGTATCAAGACTTTAGGTATGTAGTCCTACAAGAGTAGGGACACAGAAAAAATCAAGAGCCTGATAAGTGGTCCATCCCAGGATGTGGTATGCATGTCATTCTAGATTGCTCAGAGGAACTCAGGCCTGCACCAAGAGAGTTCAATTCTGACAGCAGGGAAGGGACCTGGGAGAGGCAGGAGTAGCAGTCATGACTGCCCTCCTGGGACCTAAGGTGAGCAAGGCCTAAGTCTAGGCCCCATTTAAATTTTGTTTTTGGCCTTTTCCCTGGAAAATGGGGCTAATTATAGAGAACTCCTTGGGGGAGAAGAAGAATCTTTGGTTGGTGTAAACGGTGGTTAGCACATTCAGCTGCTAACCGCCAAGATTGGAGGTTCAATTTCACACAGAAGCACCTTGGAAGAAAGTCCTTGTAGTCTACTTCCAAAACCCTATGGAGCAAAGTTCTACTCTGACAAACACGGGGCCATGAGTTGACATGGACTCCAAGGTAACTGGTTTGGTTTGGGAGAGAAGATGAGCAGGGAGGGAAGGTGTGTTGAGTGACTGGACATTTGTGATCTGCTTGGAAATCTGCAGCTAAAGGTACCCTGAACACATAAAGTGGAGCAAATGGTTAAGCACTTGGCCATTTACCAAAAGGTAGATGGTTCAGATCCTTTCAGAGGCACCTGACAGTCCGCTTCTAAAAAGTCACAGCCTTGAAAACACTATGGAGGAGTTCTACTCTGCACGTGGGCTCATAGTTCAAGAGGCTGCTGCTGTTGTTGTATGCTGGAGAGTCGATTCTGACTAATAGTGACCCGCTAGGACAGGGTAGAACTACCTCATATGGTTTTGTTGAAGTGAAGGTACTGTAATCTTTATGGAAGTATATCACCAGGTCATTTCTTCTATGAAACCAAGGGATTCAAATCACAAACCTTTCAGTTAGCAGCTGGGTGCTTAACCGTTGTGCCACCAGGGCTCCTTCTGAAGACAACTAAGACCTGTGAGAAAGCTTCTCAAAACAAAACCAACTCATTGCCATGGAGTCAATTCCAACTCATAGCAACCGCCACTGCGTTACCAAGGGTGTAAATCTTTACAGAAGCTGAATGCCCCATCTTTCTCTCGAGGAACATCTAGTGGGTTTGAACTGCCAACCTCTCATGTAGCAGCCGAGCACTTTCACCACTGCACAAGCAGGTATAGGGTTAGGAATCCAACACATATTTTGTGGGGACACAATTCAATCCATAAACAGGTCCTAAATTAAGAAACAGATCCTGACTGAGAAGCACAAGTTATATGAAAGAAGCAGAGCTCAGAATGTTTTCCTTTCTATCCTTTGTCACTCACTTTCTAAACATCTGAACTTTTATGGATATGGAAATCTCCTGAGCCTATCCCATCTGGGAGCACAGCCAAGTGCAAAACTAGGAGGGCACTAGGGAGCTGTCACACAGGGCTTTCCAGGAAGATCTTATTGGGAAGCTTGAGCTCTTTCAAGCAGGAAGAGGTATTAATTAATAAAAGTTCTTTTTATTTGGAAGGACACAGAAAGGGGGGGAGCTTAGCCCAGCTCTTTAAAAAAAAAAAAAAAAACTTGATAAAACCTACAAAAAATAAAAAAAAAATTATGGTTCTAAAAGAAAGATGGTGGGTTTTCTTTTTTTCTTCAGTACGGAGTTGAACTCTGAATGGAATGTGAGTTCTGAATCTGGGATGTGTGTAAGTTCCCTGGTCTTGGGATAAACTTGCATTAAAGCAATGGGATTTAAAGTAATGAATTTAAATTCATCCACTAGACAGAGTAAAGCATCCAAAATGGAGAAGCAAATTAAATGTGATGAGTACTGTTAGGAAGCAACTCTTAAGAGAAGAAATGCAATTCCCCAAGTCTCCCTTAAGGAACCTTCATGTTGCAATGGTCACATGCTCAGATGCTAACCCAAAGGTTGGTGGTTCAAACCTTCCCCAGTTGCTCCATAGGAGAAAGACCTGGCAATCTGCTTCTGTAAAGATTACACCCTAGAGAATCCTATGGGGAAGTTGTACTCTGTCACATGGTGTTGTTATGAGTCGAAAATCAACTTGACAGTGGCCAACAGCAACAAGCCTCCCTTGAACCAACAAAGCCCTAAAACAATTGCCATTGAGTCAATTATGACTCCATATGTGCAGAGTGCTCCAGAGGGTTTTCAAGACTGTGATCCTTTGGAAGCAGATCACCAGGCCTTTCTTCCCAGGTGATGCTGGGTGGGTTTGAACCACTCACCTTTTGGTTTGTAGTCAAGCACTTAACTGTTTGAACAACCCTAGGACTCTGAAGCTCCCTTTAGAAGGAAAACCAAACCAAACCCACTGCCATCAAGTCGATTCCAACCCACAGCAACAGTAAAGGGCAGAGAAAACTGGCCCATAGGGTTTTCAAAGCTGTAAATTCTTACAGAAGCAATTTGGCTCATCTTTCTCCCACAGAGTGGCTGGTAGACTCAAACCACCAAACTTTTGGTTAGCAGCTGAATGCTTTAACCACCATGACACCAGAGCTCCTTCTTAGCAGCAAAGTAACAACAATATTTTGAAAAAAATCCATAACTATATCAACAATCTTAATGCATTTCCTTTCCTCTACCTTCCCCAACACCTCACAGCCAAATCCATGGGGTGTCTACACTCTCAGGCTCAGATCTATTTTATATCTTGACCAAAGATGACAAAAAGATGACTTCCACTCTCCAGCCACTGGGGCTGTGGAACCAGTTATGACCGTTGCTCTAACCCTTCTAAGTTTCTTTCACTACAACCAGAATAAAACTCTCTCAGTATAGGCCTTGGTCCCTCAGAGTCCCCCTGACTGACAGGGCCACTAGGTCCTTTGATGGACCAATTTGTAGGCTCTTGATTTCTCCTCTGTCCATACTCTCCTAGGACTGCATACCTCACATACCTAAGACCTTGATATCTTCCATTGTTCTGGTCAATTTCCTCTCCCCAGCTATTGTTGTTGTTAGCTATGATGGAGTTGGCCCCCGATTCACAGCAACGTTATGCACAAAGGAATGAAACACTACCAAGACCTGCACCATTCCCATGATTGGCTGTGGATTGGACCATGTTGATTCACAGAGATTTCATTGGCTGGTTTTCAGACATATATTGCTAGGCTTTTCTTCCTAGTCCATCTTAGTCTGGAAGTGCCACTCCTCGGAAGGAAGGTTGGGCAATCCTACTTCCGTAGTGATACTGCCTCGGAAACCCAAGGAGGGGTCGCTATGAGTCGGGGCTGACTCGATGGCACATAACAACAACAACATCATTTTTAGGTGCCTTTGAGTTGATTTGACTCATAGCAACCCTATGTAGAACAGTATGAAACACTGATTGGTCCTGAGCCTTGCTCATAATTGTTGTTATACTTAAGCCCATTGTTGCAACCACTGTGTCAAGCCATCTCATAGAGGGTCTTCCTCTTTTTCTCTGATGCTCTTCTTTATGTTGTTCTAGAGGGACTGGTCCCTCCTGATAGATAACATGTCCAAAGTACATGAGATGAGGTCTTTCTATCTTCATTTCTAAAGAACATTCTGGCTGTACTTCTTGCAAAACAGATTTGTTCACTCTAAGCAGTTCGTGAGATAGTCAATATTCTTCGCCAACACCATAATTCAAGTGTATCAATTTTCAGACTGCATAAATTTTCAAATCCATCACTTTTTCAGAAGTAAATTGTCAGGTCCTTCTTCTGTCTTAGTCTGGAAGCTCTGCTGGAACCTATCTACCATGACCTTGCTGGTATTTGAACTATTTGCAAGCCACACAGTATGACAAACTAACTGATAAGTGGTGGTAAGTGAGTTTAGAACTGGTTAAATTAGTTCACAGATTCATTTATTAATTCAGTTAAAAAAAAATTGGGTGCTTATTATGTACCAGAAGGAGCCCTGGTGGCACAATGGTTAAGATCTTAGCTGTTATATGAAAGGTCAGCAGTTCAAACCCACCAGTCAATTCATGGGATAAAAGACCTGACGATCCATTCCTGTAAAGATTGTTGTTTTTGTTGTTATGTGCCATCAAGTCGGGTCCGACTCATAGCGACTCCTCCTTGGGTTTCCAAGGTGCTATCACTACTGAAGTAGATTGCCTAACCTTCTTTCCGAGGAGTGGTTGGTGGGTTTGGACTGCCAGCCTTCTGGTTAGCAGTCAAGTGCCTTAGGCACTATGCTACCAGAGCTCCCTTAGACTATCTTATAAGGCAATTCTACTCTGTCATATAGAGTCATTATGAGTTGAAATTGATTCAATGGCACACAACAACAATTATATACCAGACACTATTTGGGGTGCTAGAAACATAGCAATGAACAAACAAATTCTTGTTCTTATAAAGGTTGTGATCTAGTGGAAAAGATAGACAATAAACAACATAAAATGAGAATAATATATAAACATGATGTAGAGAAATAAAGCAGGACAAAGGACAGATAATATGGAGTAACTTGTAATTTTAAGGAGCTCTTGTGGTACAGTGGGTAAAGCATTTGGCTGCTAACCAGAAGGTCAGTGGTTCAAATCCACTAGCCACACTGTGGGAGGAAGATGAGGCAATCTACTTTTATAAAGATTTACACACTTAGAAACCCCATGGGGGTCACTATGAGTCAGAATCAACTTGATGACAGTGGTTTTGGTTGTAATTTTAGATAGAGTGAGGGAAAGCCTCACTGAAAAGGTGACATTTGAGTAAAGATCTGAGGGACATTAAGGAGGGAGCCAGCCCATGTGGGTATCTGGAAGAGGGAAAAGAGTATTCCAGGCAATGGAGCAACAAGTGCAAATGCCCTGTGTGAAGAGTGGGGCTGGTGTGTTTTAGGTGGCAGTGAGCTAGAACATAGAAATGAGGGGACATTAAGTAAAAGGGTGATTCCAATGCTATAGAATGATGTAGGCCTGTGAAATGGGGAGGAAATGAAACAGGAGCTACTGTAGGGTTTGAATGGTAGGAAAAATCAACTCCAAAGTATTTTATTTCTAAGTCGATAATTCCCTGCCTCAGTTATACCAAATTCCATCTTGGACTCTTTCCACAGAAGCACTTTGGGACATCAGAATGAGTCTTGCTTAAGAAAACTTAAGCAAGGAGCCCCTCTGGGTGCTGCTTTGGTAGTTCATGCAAATCTTTGTTTCTTCCACTCAGCAGAGAAAGATGATTTTCAGCTTATAAAATTTGATGACATCAGCTTAAAAGTTTTCCTTTGGTCCTACATCTGTGATTTTTAAAAAGTCAGCAGTGGTCCTCATGAAAAGATGTTTGGTTACCACTTTGACTATAGATTAGACCAAGAGGCTACGGCTTCAGACAATGTTAATCTGAATCTAGGCCTGGATTTATTAGGCTGCCAGGCATCTTAGATCACAGATAAGCACATTTTCACTCTAGCCTTTGCTGTATTAAGCCTCACAGGGAAAATTTTTAAAGGTTCAGAAAAGAATGTTCCAAACTGTAAAACCACATAAGCCTTTCTTTTCAGTCTTGTCTTTTTTGTTTTGTTTTGTTTTTTTACCTCACCTTGTTTTTTCATGCAGTAATGAAACCATCCTCAATGCCTAATTGATTCATCTGGAAACCTGATTAGTGAACTGAATTATCCTTACTTGTTAAAAAAGAACACAAACTATTTGTCCAGAGAAAGACTCGGTATTATGTGGGTGAGGCAGTGACATAGTGACCAACCATGGCAGGGGGTAAAATTTGGAATCCTGGGGATGTGGCCTCTCTGAGCTCTATCCCAGGACTTGTTGATGTGTAGATTGCATAGCAATGGGCAGAGTCCTGCTGTCCCAGCTCCAGGATGCCAATGAACTTCTGGAATTGACCCTGGTGTACATTTCCAGTGAGGGTCCCCTCAGATCCAGACTTGCTGTAGTTGATCTCTGTGTGACCTGAATTCAGGCCAAGCCCTGAGTTGGCTGTAGAACAGTCCCTACCTCAAGGTTGCTCTAGACTAAGGCTAACATTCATTTGTTCAACAAATATTTATCGATCATGTGTGCCAGCATTGTTCTGGACCCTTGGGCTACCTACCCAGTTGCTGTTGAGTCAGTTCTGACTCATGGAGACCCCATGTACATGAGAGTAGAACTGTGCACCACAGGGCTTTCAGTAGCTGATATTTCAGAAATAGATCACTAGACCTTTCTTCCAAGAAGCCTCTGTTATTGTTAGGTGTCATTGAGTTGGCTCTGACTCATAGTGACCTTGTGTACAACAGAATGAAACACTCCCTGGTCCTGCACCAGACTCACAATCCTTGCTATACCTGAGCCCATCATTGCAGCTTCTGTGTCAGGCCATCCCATTGAGGGTCTTCCTCTTTTTCACTGACCCTCTACTTTACCAACCATGATGTCCTTCTTCAAGGAATGGTCCCTTCTGACAACATGACCAAAGTAGGTGATACAAACTCTGGCCATTCTTACTTCCAATAAGCATCCCAGCTGCACTTCTTCCAGGACAGATCAGTTCATCCTTCTGGCGGTCCATGGTGTTTTCAGTATTCTTTGCCAATACCACAATTCAAAAGCATCAACTCTTCCTCAATCTTCCTTATTCATTGTCCAGCTTTCACATACATATGAGGCAACTGAAAATACCACAGCTTTGGTTAGGTGCACCTTAGTCTTCAAAGTGACATCTTTTCTCTTCATCACTTTAAAGAGATCTTTTGCAGAAGATTTGCCCAATGCAATATGATGTCTAATTTATTGACTGCTGATTCCACGGGTGCTGATTGTGAATCCAAGTAAAATGAAATCCCTGACAACTTCAACCTTTTCTTTGTTTATCATGATGTTGCTTATTGGTCCAGTTGTTCCCTTTATGTTGAGGTGTATTCCACAATGAAGGCTGTAGTCTGATCTACATCAGTAAGTGCTTCAAGTTCTTTTCACTTTTCAGTGAGGAAAGTTGTGTCACCTGTATATTTCAAGTTATAAATGAGTCTTTCTCCAATCCTGATGCCACATTCTTCATATAGTCAGTCCAGCTTTTCGGATTATTTGCTCAGCTAAGAAAATCAGTTCCAAAGTATTTTGAGTAAGTTTGGTGAATGTATACAATCCACACACACACACCCTTCCTGATTTTAAACCTTGCAGTATCCCCTTGTTCTGTTCAAACTACAGTCTCTTGGTCTATGTACAGGTTCCCTGTGAGCACAATTAAATGTTCTGGAATTCCCACTCTTCTCAATGTTATCCATAATTTCTTATGATCCACATAGTCGAATGCCTTTGCATAGTCAATGAAACACAAGTAAGCATCTTTCCAGCATTCTTTGCTTGCAGCCAAGATCCATTTAACAACAGTAATGATATCCCTTGTTCCATGTCCAGCTTGAATTTCTGGAAGTTCCTTATCAATACACTGCTGCAATTGTTTTTTAATTATCTTCAGCAAAATTTTACTTGCACGTGATATTAATGATATTGTTAAATAATTCCCACATTTTGTTGGATCACCTTTCTTTGGAATGGGCACAAATATTGATCTCTTCCAGTCAATTGGCCAGGTAACTGTCTTCCACATTACTTGGCATAGATGAGTAAGTGACCCCAATGCTGCATCCACAAGTTGAAATATGTCAAAGGGTATTCTGTCAATTCCTGGAGCCTTGTTTTTTGCCAGTTCCTTCAGTGCAGCTTTAACTTCTTCCTTTAGTACCATTGGCTCTTGATCATATGCCACCTCCTGAATGTGGACCAACTGTTTTTGGTACAATGGCTCTGTGTATTCCTTCCATTGTCTTTTGATGTTTCTGGCATCACTCAATATTTTTCTAACAGAATCCTTCAATATTGCAACTCGAGACTTGAACTATTTCTTCAGTTCTTTCAGCTTAAGAAATACTAAGTGTGTTCTTCACTTTTGGTTTTCTAACTTCAGGTCTTTACACATTTCATTACAATACTTTACTTTGTCTTCTCAAGATGCCCTTTGAAGTCTTCTGTTCAGCACTCTTATCTCATCATATCTTCCATTTGCTTTAGGTAGTCTCCATTGGGAGCTCTGGTAGCATAGTGGCTAAGGCACTTGACTGCTAACCAGAAGGCTGGTGGTTCAAACCCACCAGCCACTCCTCAGAAGGAAGATGGAGCAATCTACTTCCTTAGTGATACTGCCTCGGAAACCCAAGGAGGGGTCGCTATGAGTCGTGTCCGACTCAACGGCACATAAAAACAACAACAACAGTCTCCATTCAAGAGGAGTTTTCAGAGAAGCCTCTAGGTGGGCTCAAGCTACCAACCCTATAGTTAACAGTGAGTGCATTAATTGTTTTCACCACCCAGGGCTCCAAACCAGTTGCTGTCGAGTTGATTCTAACTATAATAGAGAATACAAAAAAATAAAAATCCCTGCATACATGTAGCATACAATCTAGTAGAGGTTACAGACAATAAACACATTTTTATCCTAGGCTGGAGTGCCCAAAGTTTCTGTGAATCAGAGAGGAGACAAGGATCTTTCTGCAGACCAGACACCTAAGGACTGCACTGGATCAGGGCCAAGAACAGTGATGGGCCAGTTAGGTCTGGGCTGCCCAGATCTAATGTGATTGCTAAATGGACTTTGCACCCATGATGTCCTCTGGCCAGGAATGCTTTAGTGCTAGGTCAGGCCCCCCACTGGCTACTCTGAACTAGATGGGGCCAGAGTCCCTCCCAGTTACACCTAGGCCGCCACCCACATGGCTGGAAATATTTTTCACTTGTGAATTTCAGGATAAAGACAATCAAAATTCCTATGGTGGTTGAAGAATAAAAGTCTGAGATAGAGTGATGATCTGTCCCTGGAGGAAGGAAATTGGGGAAAGGGAGAGAAAGAACGGGATGAAAGAGATAGCCTAGAGTTATAGGCTTTTAAAAGATAAGATGACTCCTTGAGCATCTCCTTTCTTTGCTCCCCAAAGCTGCACACAGCACTTACACAGACATACTCCAGCTCCCTCTCAGAGCTCCCATAGCCCATTTGCATTAAACAAAGTTCACAATTCAGGAGAAAATAAACTAGGCATTTTATCTCTGACATGGATTATATGCTCTTCCTGGATAATGACTTATTACCCTAAAGCTGTGAAAAGGATTGAAGCAATGAGGCTTGAAGCCCAACAACTGTTTCAAACTCATTAACTGAACTTGGTTTTAGCCATGTAGATTCCTTCTGAAGTGATGTGCATCTATGTCTTATGCTTCTGTGGTTACAAATAGTTGTGGAAAGAAAAATGGGGGTTGGAGGTTGGAAAACCTTAAAAAAATTAACCACCATTGAGTCAATTCTGACTCATAGCAACAGTATAGGACAGAGCAGAGATGCCCCATAGGGCTTCCAAGGCTGTAAATCTTTACAGAAGCAGACTGTGTCATCTTTTTCCTGAGGAGTGGTTAATGGGTTCAAAACTCTGACTTTTTGGTTAGCAGCCAAATGCTCTAACCATTATACCACCAGGGCTGCTTCGGATGTCAGAAGAGTATGTTAACATCAGAACTTTAACCAGCAGGGAGAGTAAACGGCATCTGTTGTGGGGAGTAGGGGAAAGACTAGGGTAACAAAACATTCTACACAAGGTCTAATGGGGAGCCAAATGTAATGTTCTGATCATTCTAGATTTCATCAAAGCCTAAGATAGCCTAAGACAGAGAAGAAAATATTTTAAGTTGCTGACAATCAAGTTTAGTGATTGTAACCAGCCATAGTCACAACTACTTCTATCCACTCTTATGGATTGAATTGTGTCCCACAAAAAGATATGTTGAATGGGAGAACAACATGGAACAAAACTCAAGGTCATAAAAGAAGACCAGAGTTGCTAGCCTGTTAGGGCCTGGTGAGACCCTTGAGACTATGTCCCCTAGTTTCATTTCAGGTCTGTAACTGAACTCACTCCTGTGGCTTCTAGCTAAACAATAGACAGGCATGTGGGGTCAACATTTAAGTCAGGTAGATACATTCCTTGGAGCAATCAATTGTGGGAGAACAGAGAGGCAGTGCTTGCACGGGAGATAGCTGGCGGGGTGGGGGTGTTGTGGTGAGAGTGCATGGGA
This sequence comes from Orycteropus afer afer, assembly GCF_000298275.1. Classification (NCBI taxonomy): domain Eukaryota; kingdom Metazoa; phylum Chordata; class Mammalia; order Tubulidentata; family Orycteropodidae; genus Orycteropus; species Orycteropus afer. Next base: position 401,832 of record NW_006922476.1, read on the forward strand.
GGAAAGGACACAGGAAAGAGGTAACTACAGGGAGGAAGTGGGAAGAGAGCTGTTACGTTGTTGTGGGGAATTGAAGTCAATATCATGAAACAAAATGTGTATAAAGTGCTGTATGGAAAATGAATTTGCTCTGTAAACTTTCAACCAAATCACAATAAAAATGAAAAATAAAAAAAAGATATGTTGAAATCCTAACCCCAACGCCAGTGGATATGATCTTGTTCGGAAATAATGTCTGTAAAGTTGTAATCAGTTAACATGAGGTCATGCCTGAACAGAGTACATCCCAATCCAATCTGATTAATGCTCTATACAAGAAGAAAAGAGACAGAAAGATAGAAAGGAAAGACAGTCATTGTGCAACAGAGGTATGCTGTAGCTGCAAGACACTTAACACCTGGCACTACCAGAAACTGATAGAAACAAAGAAGGATGTTCTCCTACAACCTTCGGAGAGAAAACTTCAGAAAGAAGTCCTTCTGATGCCTTGAATTTGGACTACTAGCCTCCAGAACTGTGAGACAGAAAGTTTCTTTTCTTATCCTGTTTCTGTCATGTCAATTCCATTCCTAGTGACCCTATAGGACAGAGTAGAAATGCCTCATAGAGTTCTCAAGGCTGTAACATGTATGGAAATGGACTGCCACATCTTTCTTCTGTGGAGCAGCTGGTGGGTTCAAATCAGTGACAACCAAGTTAAAGTTAGCAGCAGAGAGCTTTATCCACTAAGACAGGAGGGCTCCTTCATTAACCATTAGGGAAATGAAAATCAAAACCACAACGAGATACCACCTTACTCCCATTAGAATAGCAAAGATCACAAAAATGGAAAGCAATAGATGTTGGTAAGGTTGTGGAGAAACTGGAATCCTTATCCATTGCTAGTTAGGACTGTAAAAAGCTACAGCCACTGTAGAAAATCCACTAACCATCTGTCCTTTTGTCCTACTGTGGTGGCCTGCATGTTGCTGTGAGGCTGGTGTCTATACCACTGGTATTTCAAATACCAGCAGGGTCACATGGTGACAGGTTTCAGGAGAGCTTCCAGACTAAGATAGACTTGGAAGAAGGAAGGAGCCATTCACTTCTCAAAGAATTGGCCAGTGAAAACCTTATGAATAGTGGCGAAACACTGATACATTACTGGAAAACTTTATGAATAGCCCTGAAACATTGTCCGATATAGTGCCAGAAGATGAGCCTCTCAGGTCAGAAGGCATTCAAAATATGACTGGAAAAGAGCTGCCTCCTCAGAGTAGCATTGACCTTAATGATGTGAATGGAGTAAAGCTTTTGGGACCTCCATTGCTGATGTGGTACGACTCAAAATGAGAAGAAACAGCTACAAACATCCATTAATAATCAGAATATGGAATGTACAAAGTATGAATCTAGTAAAATTGGAAGTTGTAAAAAATGAAATGGAATGCATAAAGATCAATATCCTAAGCATTAGTGAGCTGAAATGGACTGGTTTTGGCCATTTTGAATCAGACAATCATATGATCTACTATGCTAGGAATGACAAATTGAAGAGGAAAGGCATGGCATTCATTGTCACAAAGAATGTTTCAAGATCTATCCTGAAGTACAATGCTGTGATAGGCTAATATCCATACACCTACAAGGAAGACCAGTTAATAATACTACTTAGATTTATTTACCAACCATCAAAGCCAAAGATGAGGAAATTAAAGATTTTGACCAACTTCTGCAGTCTGAAATTGACCAAACATGCAATCAAGATGTATTTATTATCACTGGTGATTGGGCTGCAAAAGTTGGAAACAAAGAAGAATCACCAGTAGTTGGAAAATATGATCTTGGTGATAAAAATGATGCTGGAGATTGCGTGGTAGAATTTTGCAAGACCAACAAATTACTCATTGCAAAAGCCTTTTTTTCAACAACATAAATAGCAACTATACAGGTGGATTTTGCCAGATGGAGTACACAAGAATCAGATTGATTACATCTGTGGAAAGAGATGATGGAGAAACTCAATATCTTCAGCCAAAACAAGGCCAGGAGCTGACTGTGGAACTGATCATCAACTGCTCGTATGCAAGTACAAGTTGAAGCTGAAGACGATTAAAACAAGAGCCAGAATAAGACCTTGATTATATCTCTCCTGAATTTAGAGACCATCCAAAGAATAGAGTTGATGCATTGAACACCAGTGACTGAAAACCAGAAATAGTGGGGTGACATTAAGAACATCATCCATGAAAAAGATAGGAAAGGCAGACCACAATGGATGTCAGAAGAGACTCTGAAACTTGCCCTGAACGGAGGGTAGGTAAAGCAAATAGAAGAAATGACAAGACAAAAGAGCTGATCAGAAGATTTCAAAGAGCAGCTAGAGAAGACAAAGTCAATTATTATAATAATATGTGCAAAGACCTGGAGTTAGAAACCAAAAAGAAAGAACACGCTGAGCATTTCTCAAGCTCAAAGAACTGAAGGAAAAATTTAAGCCTTGAGTTGCAATATTGAAAGATTCTATAGGCAAAATAGGAGCTCTGGTAGTGTAGTGCCTAAGGCACCTGACTGCTAACCAGGAGGCTGGTGGTTCAAACCCACCAGCCACTCCTCAGAAGGAAGATGGGGCAATCTATTTCTGTAGTGATACTGCCTCAGAAACCCAAGGAGGGGTTGCTATAAGTCGGATTCAACTTGAGGGCACATAACAACAACAACAGGCAAAATATTGAAGGATGCAGGACACATCAAAAGAAGATGGAAGGAATACACAGAGTCACCGTACCAAAAAGAATTGGTCAGTGTTCATCCATTTCAGGAGTTGGCATGTGATCAACAACCAATGGCACTGAAGGAAGAAGTCAAAGCTGTACTGAAGAAATTGGTGAAGAACAAGGCTCCAGGAATTGACAGAATATCCATTGAGATGTTTCAACAACCAAAGCTGTGCTGAAAGAGCTCACTCATCTATGGCAAGAAATTTGGAAGACAGCTACCTGGTCAACTGACTGGAAGAGATTCATATTCATGAGGCTGGCACAGGACTGGACATTGTTTCATTCTGTTGTATACAGGGTCACTATGAGTTGGAGCTGACTTGATGACACCTAACAACAACAATTGTAGAAAATAATTTGACAATTCCTCAAAAAGTTAAATATAGAACTATTATGTGATCCAGCAATTCCACTCCTAGAAGTGCAAATAAGAAAGCAAACAGAAGCCTGTACACCAGTGTTCATTGCAGCACTTTTCAAAATAGTCCAAATGTGGAAAAGACCAAAAGGTCCAACAGATGAATAGATAAAGAAAATGATGTAAGTACATACAATGGGATATAGTACTTAGACATAAAGAAAAATGAAATCTTGATGCATACACAGCAGGAATGAATCTTGAAAACATGCTAAGTGAAATAGGTTGCAAAAGGAAAAATACGGTCTCACTTGTATGAAATAAGCAAATATATAGAGTGCAAAGATTTTTAGTTGTTACTAAGGGTAGGAGCGGGAGCTCTGGTAGCATAGTGGCTAAGACACTTGCCTGCTAACCAGACGGCTGGCGGTTCAAACCCACCAGCCACTCCTCAGAAGGAAAGTTGGGCAATCCTATTTCCGTAGTGATACTGCCTCGGAAACCCAAGGAGGGGTTGCTATGAGTCGGGTTTGACTCAACGGCACTTAACAACAACAACAACAAGGGTAGGAGCAGGGAGGAAAGTAAAGTTTTTGCCTACCCCTAAGCATTGGGTCTATATGTTAATAGTTATGTAGCTCTTTTTGTTTTAAACAATTTCTACATGAACATTTTAGTGACATTGATTATATTCTTCATATCATACAACAATAGTCTTGGGGATTCTACCAGTTTCTATCAGACCAGTAAGCCTGGTCTTTTTTATATTTTGAGTTTTATTGCACATTTTTCTTCCACTCTATCCAGGGACTCCAATTTGATCCCTTTCAGAGTGGTTGGCAGTGGTAGCCAGGCACCATCTAGTTCTTTTGGTCTCAGGGTCACGTAGGCTGAGGTTCTCATGGTCCACTAGTCCTTTGGACTAATTGTTTCTATGTGTTCTTCACTCTTCTTTGTTCCAGACAAGGAGAAATCACTTGCTGTGTCTTAGATGGCCGCTCCCAAGCTTTTAAGACCCTAGTCACAACTCCCCAAAGTAGGATATAAAACAGTGTTTTTGTGGAGTATGTTATGTAAATTGAGCTTGATGTCCCACACAACTATGACCCTGAGCCTGTGGGCCCAGCAACTCACTCCCTCAATGAATGATTACACTTTAAAATGCCATGTAAATACAAAATCAGTTGCACTTGGATTGACTCCAACTCATGGCAACCCCGTGTGTGTCAGAGTGGAACTGTGCTCCACAGGGTTTTCAGTGGCTGATTTTTCACAAGTAAATAATCAGGCCTTTCTTCTTAGGTGTCTCTGGGTGAACCTCAACCTCCAACCTTTAGGTAAGTGAGCAAATGTGATAACTATTTGCACAACCCAGAGACTCCACTTACATAAATACCTATATAATATCCTCACTTTTGCCTCTTGGCTTGCAATGTCTAAAATATTTACTTTCTTGCCCTTTAAGAAAAATGTTTGCCAACTTTAGATTTAAGTAAGGCCTTGTGAAATTCATTTTCCAAATTCTGCTGTAAAATGTGTAGCCCAAACTGAGCCCAACTTATAGCTAAACACACCCAACAAAAACATAAAGGCCATTTGATTTAGTGAGGAGGCAAAGTTAGTCACGACACTGAGTTTTCATTGGGGGGGGGCAGGATTAGGCATGACACACACATGAATTTCCCATGTTGGAAATGAGAAAAAGTTGCTCTGAGTTGAATTTTTCTATTGCATAAACTCCTCATTTGGTATCCAAATTCCTGAAACAAGATATAGTTGGGTCTAGTTCCAGCTGCCAGACACTGAGAAGAAGGCCCAGCATGCATAACTCAGAATGTCACTGGCCCATGAATATGGTTCTTAAATAAAAAAAAGGTGACACATGTCAGCCTGTTGCAATGGGTTCTATGGCTTGAAAGAGACCTCTGCATTGTATGCGTATCTAACTAATTGGAGCTTGGACTTGTCACATCTTTTTTAGCAATGGCATTGGAACAGCATGGACCCATCCATCATCTTGTCATTCTTATGAAAATGGTTTCCAGTGGTCAGCTTGTCATAGTTAATTAGTCTTCCGATGTATGAACAGTCAGAAGCAAGGCAACTTTGAGAGTCAGGTTTTCAGATGTCTTTAGCAGTGAACTCCAGAAGTTTCTGATCTTTCCTGCCTTTTAATTAGAGCTCTTTCATCTGAAGAGGAGAGTGGAGAGTGTCCTTGTTGTTAGAGGTACAGCTAGCCTAGTTCTGCCTTCTGTTCTCAGTTCTGGAGCTAACTTTAGCAAGCACAAGGAAGCGGGTGAATTTCTGAGGCCTCAAATATGTGAAACCCAGGAAGTTCTAACATAGAATGTGGCTGGCTAATGGCTGTCCAAATGCAGACATCGTTAAGATCTTAGATAAAATTAGCACACAAATAGATAAAGCTATGTAACACCAAAATGTTGTCATTTTTAAAAGAAAAACAAATATTTATTTAGCTCAAGATTCTGAAAGTCATCATTTTAGTCTGGGTTTCACTGGGCTTCCTCATGTATCCATAGTCGGCTTTGTGTCCAATAAATGGTTTTGTTGACCTTGGCTGGGTTTTCTCACAAGTCTGAGGCTTTGGCTGGGACAACGGGGCTACTTATGTCTGCTCTGTGTGGTTTCTTATCCTTCAGTGGGCTTGCTCACATGATTGAGACGGGTTTCAAATGAGAAGTGAATGTATGCAAGATCTCTTGAAGTCTATGCATGGAGCTGGCACAATGTCACTTACACCGTGTTCTAGTGGTCAAAGTAGTCACAAAACTAGCCCAGATTCAAGGAGGTGAGGAAACAGACCGTATCTCTTTATGGAAGAAGCCTTGAGGTCACAATGCAGGGACAGGGATACAGGAAGGGGAAGGATCGTGGCTATTTTTGCAATCTACTACCAGGAGCTAAGAGATTTACGAACATGCATAAGATGTGTAGTAGCATCCTACTACCAAGAGAGGTAAGGTGGGAAACAGACATTGTCTCAAAGTCTGGATGCTAAACCCTTAAGAGAGGGACTAATCCAATGATCTCAACTAGAGTTATGTCACTCTGGTTGTCCCTTGATCTCCTTGAGAGAACTTCAAAAAGAAGCCACAACTGCAGTGGACGAATAAGTGTGTCAGCAGTGCCCATATGGGTTTCGGGTTAATTTTGAAAAGAAAGAGGGTACTTTATTTTTTATTTTGTTGTGATTTGGGTGAAAGTTTACGGAACGAATTCACTTTCCATATAGCAGTTCACACACACTTTGTCTTTTGACATTGACTACATTTACCACAATGCAACACCACCCCTCCCACTTCCTCCCTATAGTTACCTCTTCCCTGTGTCCTTTCCTCCATGCATTTTTGCCCCCTGAACTGTCTCCCTGTGCATACACAGCCCTTCTATTCTCCCTTGATTGATCTCTCCAAGGAGTGTATCTACTTAAAGTAAATGTTCACCTCATATGCCTGTCTTTTGCTTGTCTGGAAGCCACAGCAGAGGGTTCAATTCCAGACCTGAAGGGCAGCTAGGGGCCATAGTCTCAGTGGTTCCATCAGGCTCTATCAGTCCAGCAAACCTGGTCCCCCCCCCTCTTTTTTTTTTCTTCAAATGATTTTGAGTTTTGTTTTACATTGTTCTCCCACTCTATCCAGGTTCTCCTACGTAGATCCCCAAGGGGGTATTTTTTCCACATGCACTGGGAGTCCAAGAGTGAATACAGGCTCTGAATTTGACATCCTAATAGAAAAGAAACTTCTGCACCCAGGGAGTTAAAGAGAATTTCCCATTTAACCAAAAGGCAGTGCATTCGATGTTATAAGCACAGCCTTATGAGGCAGAGAGACATGACTTCTAATTGTGGTTTAACACCTTCCTAACTGTGTGACTTCATGAAAATCACTAAAACTTTGTAAGGCTCAGTTCCCTTATCTGTAAAATGAGGATGACAATCCTTCCTCATAGGATTATACGGGGAATTAAAGGAGCTAACACATGTAAAATGTCTAAGGCAATACCTGGAATGCTAGTTGTTCTCCATCAGAGCTCACTGGTATTATCCTTCTAACTTTCATGCTAATGATCCTTCATGAGTGACCAAAGAAGAAATCTATTTTTGCAGTTCTGGTCACATTTATGAACTCTCTTCCTGGCTTTTAAAACCAGCATTTTATAGGATGTCCCACTGTCAACTCAAACTCAACATGCATGAAGCTAAAGAAATCTGTCCCTTTAGACCACTTTCCTTCCCCCAACTTTTCATACCTATTCATTCAGAGCCACTATATAGCAACCTAGGTTTGTCTCTGTGGAACTGTCTTTGACTCCTTTCTTCCCTTCAGCCCTTATGTCCAGTTACGAAATAACATATAATGTCTCTCACCCTTTTCTTTCTCATTCCATTTCTCCTACTAACTGCTGAACCTAAGTTCTTCTCACTTCATGCTTTGACTACCACTATAGGCTTCGTATGAATTTTCCTGTCTCTAGGCCCTCTACACTTTAAACCATTCTGCACATTATTGTAAAAGTCATCTTGCAAAAGACAATCCCTTGCTCAAAGCCATCAGTGGTGCTTCCCCACTTGTAAGACTGCATCCAATCACTGAGTCTGTCTTTGGAAGCCCGCCACAACCTGAGCGCAGTACCCATTACTGAACTTCTCGTCCAAGACTCCAGGCAAAGACATTTTGAATCATAATTCTGTGTTCCTAGGGAGAGTGTGGGAGCTCTGATGGCATAGTGCCTAAGGCATTTGACTGCTAACCAGAAGGCTGGCGGTTCAAACCCACCAGCCACTCCTCAGAAGGAAGACTGGGCAATCTACTTCCATAGAGATACTGCCTTGGAAACCCAAGGAGGGGTTGCTATGAGTAGGATCCAGCACGATGGCAGTGAGTTTTGTTTTTTGTATTTTTCACTAAGAGTATAAGTCTCAAGAGCAAGGGTTAGCAAGCCTTGGCCTGCAGGCCCATTCTGTACAGCCCACAAGACCCAAAATATTTGCTATTTGTCCCTTCAAAGAAAAAGGTTGCTGACCCCTGCTCTAGAGGGTAGAAGCATATCTTGACTACTTTTTTTATTCTGTAAGTCTGTATACCTGTCAATAAACATTTATTGAATGAATATTTCACCAATTGACCTCTTAAACAACACTGTGATTTCCTGTTTCTGCCTAGTAAACACTTTCAATATTCTAAGACCCATATCATATCCTCTAGAAAGCCCTTCTGATGACTCTTGCTGTATTCTGAATTCCATTAACACTAAACCATTTATCTGGCCCTCATCTTCTGCTTCCTGCTCATTCTTTGCATCAGAGTGGGTCATAAACCTAATAGATGTCATTTCCTTACATCAACTGGTTATCTTCTACCCTCAGAACTCAACAGATATTACCTGCTCTGGGACATTCTCGCTCTGGGACATTCTCTCTGACTCCACCTTTCCTCTCCCCACCTAAGTTGAGTTGGTGCCCCTTTTCATGTTCCCACAGCTCCCTGGGTTTCCCATCAAGACACTTATTTTTGTGTACTGTAGTCATTGGTTTACTTCTTGAATTCTATAACTGAGCGTCTTGAAAGTAAGGTCAGTGTCTCATTCACTGAAATATTCCCAGCACCTATCACAGCATCTAGCTCCTGAAGGCACCTGAGTAATATTTTTGAATGAATGGTTGATCAATCAATACTTGTTGATTGATGAAAATGCTGATAAAATATTTGGTACTGTCCTTTATGATTTCTGATATGCCATTGAGTCGATTAAACTCATAGCAACCCCTCTTTGGGTTTCTGAGGCAGTATCTCTACAGAAATAGATTGCCAGTCTTCTTTCTGAGGAGTGGCTGGTGGGTTTGAACTGCCAGCCTTCTGGTTAGCAGTCAAATGCCTTAGGCATTAAGCCACCAGAGCTCCTTCTCCTTTATGACTTCTTATGTATACATTTCTGCTTATAACTACTCTGTTATGTATAAATATTTCCCTTGTTATGTATCTATAAGGAGCCCTGATGGTACAATGGTTAAGCACTTGACTGCTAACTGAAAAGGTTAGCAATTGGAACCCACCCAGTGGCTTTCCAGGAGAAAGACCTGGCAATCTGCTTCCGTAAAGATTACCGACTAGAAAACCCTACAGAGCAGTTCTAATCTGTCACATGAGGTCACTATGAATTGAAAATCAGCTCAAAGTCTCACAACAACAACAGCATGCATCTACTGGTAATTTGTATCTCTGGATATCAGTAAATAACCATCAAATTGTATATGACTAAAGTTATCAAGTCAAAATTTGGGCTACTGGGAGAAACAAAGCTAGGAGATCCTCTTAAAACCCAGGTCTTTGGCAAGAAGAACAAGTGCCTTTATTATATTGACCTACTCTTCTCTCTTGCATGAGCTACTAAGCCAACATAAACAGCAGCTCTCCTCTTTATGAATTAGGTATTCCAAGGACAGGATGACTGCCGAATAAAAAAGTCCGTGACCAAATGACAGCACATCATAATCAGCTTTATGAATCAAGCCTCAGCCTGCTTACAGCTTCACGTTCACCTAGCATAAAATAATACCAAATGTTTAGACTTGGAAACCATTTGCCAAATGTCAGGATAATAGAACAACACACACATATGATCAGAAATGGAAAATGGCATCCTGCAAACCATTTAAGCCCTGCAAAGGAGGAGAAGTAAGAGCCTCATTCCATAGATAACTTCTTTCCCACTCCAGAATTTCCTTCTGGAGATGCTAGTTACTTGGGTCACCTTCCCAGACCTTCATTATCCTCACAGTTTTTCCTCAGAGCATGTCATATTGCAGTCATATTCAGCTTAGCTGTCCATGATCAGTTTCATAAATACAGATGAATTGGAGACAGGTTGTAAATTGGTCAGCCATATCAGCCCAGAGCTCCTTGCATAAAATAGATGCACAATAACTGACTATTCCATTCTCTGTGTGTGCAGTAAGGGGCTCTGGTGACACAATGGTAAAGTGCTTGGCTGCTAAACAAAAGATCAGTGGTTTGAACCTACCACCAGTTCCATGGGAGAAAGATGTGGCAGTCTGCTTCCATAAATATTTCCAGCTTTGGGAATCCTATGGGTCAATTCCACTCTGTCTTATAGGATTGCTATGAGCTGGAATTGATTTGACAATAATGGGTTTGTGGTTTTTTTTTTTTTTTTTTTAATCGGGGGAGTTGGGAGGGTGTGCTGGTGGGTTTCCACAGGAGCCTTCCCTCATGGAATTAAAGTGGGAATGAAGCATAGAAGCTCACCAGATCAGACAGAGAACAGACATTTGGCATTTTAAAAATGCCTTTTAAATGTCTAGATAGATGGTATATTACCCTGCAGCCTTTTCAAAATCTGTGAGACATGCCATGAATGCTGTTGCCTGGAGGGAAAAAAAAAAAAAACCCTGGAAACCCACTGGATGTGTCCAGGAGAGAAAGCAGCAGCCCAAACATCTCAAGTAGGGAAAGATCCCCAGTTGCTTCAGGAAATATCTGTTTCCTCAAGGTCACAGGATAGGGAAAAGTGAGCAGAATGTTTTGCTCAAGATTTTCATCTCATTGGTTAAGTGTGATAGATAATGCAGGTTGGCTGGCCCTAAAATAATACACAAGGTGGAAAGGTATTGCTCTGAGTGTAGGCAAAGAAAGACCTAAGTTTCTTCAGGACAACACTGAAAGACTATCACTGTCATGAGAGAGGATTACAAGCTCAGTAGAAACACCAGTTGCTGTCCAGCCGATTCTAACCATGAAGACTCCATTTGTATCACGTAAAGCTGTGCTCCACTGGGTTTTCAGTGTCTGATTTCTCTGGAAGCAGATCACCAGGGCTCTCTTCCGAGGTGCACCTCTGCATGTACTTGAAGTGCCAACCTTTTGGTTACCCATTTGCCCAACTATTACCTTTCATTTGAAATAAACAATTTTACATAGAACTCGAAGACCTGGAACTGGCCCTCAGTGGCTCAGCCTCTCCTTGAATGCCACATGCACCTGTGATGACCCCATGAAATGAACCAAAACATGAGCTCAGTCAGTTATTTGTTGGGGCTTCAGTCAAATTCTAGAGGAGAAATAATCACCAGGAATGTGATTGTTAGAACAAAACTGCTCTAAAATTTTGCTTTTGCTTTTTCCCTCCCTAAGTTCATATGTGAGCCACACTTTTGACCACTCCATTCTGAGGAAAGGCCAATCTGAAGCCCACATGCCATTGACAAGAGTCAGAGGAAAAAGAGAATGTGTTCCAAAAATAGAGTGAAAATGGTCCGTATGGTAGCCTCAAGTCGGCAGATACTCAAGCCTCCTCAGCAGCTCTAGTCCTGTTTCATGCCACCCACTGTGGAAAGCAAGAGAGATAACACAAGAGAGTGCAGCATCCTTGACCTTGGGTAGGGGGTAGAATGACAGCATATTCCTTGTTTACATTTGAGGGAAAAGAGTAGAGGGCAGAATGGAGCAATACCTTGTTCTGCTGCGAGAGGCCAGACAGGGCTGTTCAGTAGGACAAAATAGCAAAGCAAGCAAGCAACAACAATGGCAAAGCATTTCTGAGGGAAAAGGGTCCCATTTCTGAGGAGTCCGTGACAGGTTGAGGTATCATCCTGCCCTGAGAAAGATACTTTGATGGATTTTTTTTTTCAGAGACTCATTTCAATTAGCTGCTCTGCAAAAAAAGGAGAAGGCTATAGTTTTTACTGCCCCAAAAATGTACATTTGTAAAGCAATTCCACTTGGCCTGGAGTAGAGCACAACTATTCTCAACCTTGGTCGCACAGCAAAGCCAGACCAGCTTACCAGAGAACAAGAGAATTGCAAATGGCAGGAGGGAGGCTAGTGATTTATTCCTCCTTTCTTTTCTTTATCTCCCTCAGGTGCACAGACACGTTCAGGAAGAAACCCTGTCTCTGTTTTTCAGATAATTTAGTAGTTATTCTTAGATGACCAACTGAGGGAAGAGGAAAGCAAAGAAAGATGATGGTTCTTTGTATTTATACAGTGTTTTACCATTTTAAAAGCACTTTTACCTACCAACCTAAACTGAGTGTACTTAAGGTGTAGGATGGAAATTAGGTAGAAGGAGTCACAAAACTTTGTTATGCCTACCCAATCACTAACATCAACATCCCTGGGTGGTGCAATCAGTTAAGTGCTTGACTACTAAGCAAAAGATTGTTAAATCAAACTCAGAGAAAGAAGAAAGGTCTGGTGGTGATCTGCTTCCAAAAGGTGACAGCCTTGAAAACCCTAGGGAGCAGTTCTGCTCTGATACACATGGACACTGTGAGTGGAAATTGGCTTGACAACTAACAACAAACAATAACAATTCTGACCCAATCACCAACATTAAGGCAGAATTTCTTTCTTGTGTTGGTCCAAGTTAATGGTGGTCTGTCAGTGTTCTGATTATGGATCTGATTCCAGTGCATCTTTTCGCTTATACAACTGAATTCTCTCTGCGCTGTTGTTGTTTTTGTTAGGTGCCATCATGTTTGTTCTGACTCATACCACCGTTATGTAAAAAGAAAGAAACATTGCCTGGTCTTGCAGCATCCTCACAGTTGTTGCTATGTTTAAGCCTATTGTCGTAGCCACTGTTGTTGTTGTTGTTAAGTGCCATCAAGTCGGACCCGACTCATAGCAACCTCCCCTTGGGTTTTTGAGGCAGTATCACTATGGAAGTAGATTACCCCATCTTCTTTCCGAGGAATGGCTGGTGGGTTTGAACCGCCAGCCTTCTGGTTAGCAGTCAAGTGCCTTAGCCACTATGCTACAAGAGCTCCTGTCGTAGCCACTATGTCAATCCATTTCATTGAATGTCTTCCTTTCCTGTGCTGATCCACCACTTTACCAAGCATAATGACCTTCTCCAGGGACTGGTCCCTCCTGATAACATGACCAAAGTATGAGAGATGAAGTCCCGCCATCCTTGCTTCTCAGGAGCGTTCTAGTTGTACTTCTTCCAAGACAGATTTGTTCATTCTTCTGGGAATGCATGGCATTTTCAATAATCTTTGCCAACACCACAATTCAAATGCATCAATTCTTCTGTGGTCTTCCTTATTCGTTGTCCAGCTTTCACATCATGTGAGGTGATTGAAATACCATGGCTTGGGTCAGGCACACCTTAGTTCTCTAAGTAACATTTTCCCTCTTTAACATTTTAAAAAGGTCTGCTGCCTCAGATTTGCCCAGTACAATACTGCTTCCATGGGTGTTTATTGTGGACCCAAGTAAAATGAAATCCTTGACTACTCCATTTATTGTGATGTTGTTTATTGGTCCAGTTGTGAGGATTTTTGTTTTCTCTAGGTTGATGTGTAATCCATACTGCAGACTGTAGTCTGTAATCTTCATCACTAAGTGCTTCGAGTCTTCTTTGCTTTCAGCAAGCAAAGTTGAATCATCTGCATATCATAGGTTGTTAATGAGTTTTTCTCCCATCCTGGTGCAGTGTTTTTCTTTGTAAAGTTCAACTTCTTGAATTATTTGCACAGCATACAGGCTGAATAAGTGGTGAAAGGACACAACACTGACACACATCTTTCCTAATTTAAAACCATGCAATATTCCCTGTTCTGTCCAAAGGCTTATATTTTGGTCTATGCACAATTACATGTTCTGGAATCCCCATTCTTTGTAATGCTATCCATAATTTGTTATGATCCACACAGTCACATGAATTTGCATAGTCAATAAAACACAGGTAAACATCTTTCTCTGCTTTCAGCCATCATCTGTCTATTACCAACAATGATATCCCTTGTTCTACATGCTCTTCTGAATCTGGCTTGAATTTCTGGCAGTTCCCTGTTGATACACTGCTGCAACCACTTTTGAATTCTTTTTGGCAAAATTTTAGTTGCATGTGATATTAATGATATTGTTTGATAATTTCCACATTCTGTCAGATCATGTTTTTTTGTAATGGGCACGAGTATGGATCTCATCCAGTCAGTTGGCCAGGTAGGTAGCTGTCTTCCAAATTTCTTGGCATAGGTGGTAAACACCTCTAGCACTGCATTAGTTTGTAGAAGCATTTCAAAGTATATTCCTGCAATTCCTGGAGCTTTGTTTTTCACCAGTGCCTTCAGTGCAGCTTGCATTTCACCCTTCAACAATGTTGATTCTCGATCATATGCTGCGTCCTGAAATGATTCAACATTGACCATTTCTTTTTGACACAGTGATTCCATGTGTTCCTCTCATCTTTTGATGCTTCATGTGTTATTCAATGATTGTCCAATTCAAAGTGAACAATACCAGTCCATTTCAGTTCACGAATGCTTATGGTTCATTTCATTTTTGTCAACTTCCATTGTTCCTAGATTCATATTTCATACCTTCCAAATTCTGATTATTAATGGATATTTGAAGCTATTTTTTTCTCATTTTGATTCATGCCACATCAATTAATGAAGGTCCCAGAAGCTTTACTCCTTCCCATCAATAAGGTTGACCCTACTCTGAGGAGGCAGCAAGAGCTCAGTGGTATTTTGAGTGCCTTCTAACATGAGCAGTTCATCCTCTGGGACTAAATCAGACAATATTTCACTGCTGTATAAAGTTTTCCCTGGTCAGTTTGTCCAAACAATAGACTGCTAAGTCCTTCTTCCTAGTTTTAGTCTGGAAGTGCTGCTAAACCCTGTCCACCATGGGTGCCCCTTCTAGTGTTTGAAATACTGGTGCCATATCATCCAGAATCACAGCAACATGCCCCCACAGTACAACAAACTGACAGTGCTGTTGGTCTTATGCAACCCTACCGCTTGTTCACTGCATGCTCCCTCTCCCAGTTATGTTATTGCCAATTCCCATTCCACAACTGGGAATTCAGTGTGATCAGAAATTAAGATGATCTCACTTACTTTTGCACTAAATGTGATACACACTGCTTCTCGCTCCCTTTCCATCCCTTCCCTTGTTCACTAGCTCACTTTCTTTCTCTCTCTTCTTCCTTCTCTGCTAGATAGTATCTGTTGTCAAGTATTCATTCCCAGTAACATCTGTACTCTATTGTATCTCAGGGGCTGGAAATCTGGAAACTATATTTCCCAGACTCCTTCACTTCCAGGTAAGATGCATTCTAATAAGATTTGGAAGGCAAAAAAAAGAAAAAGAAAGAAAGAAAGAAAAAAGGGGGTGAGGTGAGGTGGGGGTTTGCTATTCTGTCTCTGGCAAAGGTAGAGCAGACATACGGGCTATAGTAGTTGTGAGTTTTTGCAGAACCTGTGTTCTAGTTACTGTTAATCATGACTTCAGCTCAAGGGACAGCTATGAAGTCAGCAGTAATTTCCTGATCCCATGATATCAATAACATCTTGTGATTTCTGGATCATGGCTATGGCAGTGTAATCTGAAAGCTAGGGGCAGATCTTCTAAATTACCTCCTTTCAGCATAGCCAACAATTTCATTCACAGTTCTCTTCCTGCTTGGAATACCTCTTTCTGTTTAACTTAAGCCTATTTTTGCTTGAAATACCTAGAATCTTGGTTCTCAAAGAGTGGTCCTGGACCAGCAGCATCACCATCACCTGAGAGCTTGTTAGAAATACAAATTCTTGAGCCCCTCTCCCCCAACCTTCTAAATAAAAATTTCTAGAGGTGGGACCCAGTAATCTGTGTTTTTGACAAGCCCTCCAGGTGATTCTGATGCACACTAAAGTTTGAGAACCACTGACTTATTGGGATGTTCATTTTCCTGTTGTAAACCGTGGCTGATAACACATACACCTTTTCAATATGTATTTTTTTATGATAATAAAATAATGTGTTTATTGTAGGTAGTTTGGAAAGGTACAAAAAGTATGAATAACAACAACACAAAACTCCCACAAAATACCACTACTGAGAATTAACTATAATTAACCTTTTGGTTTATTTCCTTCTAGCCATTTCTGTATACATACACATTTATGCATGCATTTACATAACCATTTCATAGTTTTGTATCTGCTTTTTTTTTTTTTTTTTTTTTTTCCCACTTAGCATAATGGCTTTGAGATGCATGCAAGTTGTCAGATGTGTCAATAGTTCACTCTTTTTTTTTTTTTTTTTTTTTGACATGCCTTATATCAGGAGAGTTTCTCTATACCACTAAATATGCCTGGGGAACATGATATTTAAAGCCTCCTTGGTGTTCCCTGTTATGGAAGCTCCATAATTAATTAACCATTTTCCTATTAATGAATATTTATGCTGTTTCTAAGTTTTGCTATGGTAAATGGATGCTACATTGGATGTCCTTATATAAAACTTTACCCCATTCCTGAATGTCTCATTGGGATGAAAGGTCTCATTTACATTAGGATATTGTTCTTGTTGGGTACTGATGAGTCAATTCCAAGTCATAGTGACCTCTTATGACAGAGCAGAACTGCCCCCATAAGGCTTTCTTGGTTGTAATATTTATGGAGGAGCTCTGGTAGCTTAGTGCCTAGGGCACTTGACTGCTAACCAGAAGGCTGGTGGTTCAAACCTTGGTTCAAACTCCTTGGAAAGAAGGTTGAGCAATCTACTTCTGTAGTGACACTGCCTTGGAAACCCAAGGAGGGATTGCTATGAGTTGGGTCTGACTCTACGGGACATAACAACAATAACAACAACATTTATGGAAGCAGATCAGTAGGTATTTCTCCTGCAGAGCCACAGTGTGGTTTTGAACTGTCAACCTTTCAGTTAGTAGCTAACTGCCTAACTGTTGTGCTACTAGTGCTTCTTTTAAATTAAGATATAGATGAGAAAAGAGAGTTAGACAGGGCAAGGCTGAGTTCCTCTCAGAGCAATGGTTCCTTGTTTGGGGGTGGGTAATGTAGAGACCACCATGCAACTTACAGACATAAAATTTTACAAGCTGGGTAAGGTGTCAAGGTGGGAACAAAGGGAGGAACTCCCATTCCAGGGCTTTAATTGTAGTGTGAGAAAAGAGCTATTTCAGAACACAGTAGAAGAAAATGAGAGATTGTTCTTTTGACACTCTAGAAATCCACCCAAAAAAAGTAGTATGTTTTGAGGCCAATCCATGTTTGTGGTTTATGAAAGCACAAGGACTTAACCCCTACTTTTTTTTTTCCCCCTTCCTGATCCAAGACATCAACTTGGTGAGGCTGGGTCCATTCTCTTACTGCTGTACACATTTCCAACTCTGTGGGATGATCCTTAAAGAGCTCTGGTGGTATAGTGGTTAAGACATTTGGCTGCTAACCAAAAGGTCAGTGGTTCAAACCTGCCAGATTCTCTTTGGAAGAAAGATGATGCTTCTGTAAAGCATCACTATGGGAGTCAGAATCAACCCAAAGGCAATGAGTTTGGTTTTGCATTTGGGATGGGCCAGAACTTTTCTGAGAAGTTCAGGCTGGTTTCAGCAATACTTTCTGACTGAATAAATAAAAATAAAATAAGTAAATAGATAGAATATTCCCGAAAGACCAGACATGTAAAATATTATCTGAAATGTTCCAAGATTTAGGGCTTCCCTATAAAATCCTGTGCTTAGAAATGGATCTGATTCTCAACATACATGGAGAAAATAGGCAATATGCCTTCTATTTCTGCTCTTGCCAGTCTTTCAACAAATATTTATTGAGGATCAACCATGTGCCTGGCACTATTCATGTGCAGGAAATAAGACAAAGTTCTACCCGTGTTCAAGAAGCTTACATTTTATTTGTAGATGATGGACAATAAATATTTAAGCAGATCAAAGTGCTATGAGGAAATGAAAAGAGTGTAGCTTGATATACAATGATAGGTGGTGAGAGCTGTATGCTCCCTTTGTCATTTAAAAATTCTAGCTACAACATGCAGGCTCAATGGAAGAAGATAGCTATTTTGTCTTAAATTCACTTGCAAACCAAAAGGCCAGGAAATCACAGCATAGCTTTCAAATCAGCCCCTACAAAAGGTATGGCAGGTGTGGATGGAGCTATAGGTATTATGCCCTGAGAGGCTTTAGATGCTAGTACCCCTGGTTCTAGTGGTGTCTTGAGAAGAATTCTGAGACCCAAAGAGAAAGGGTGCAGTGATTGATTGGTAATTACTGTCTATGAGTCCAGCAATAAGTGTAGTCATCCATCTGCCTACTCTAGTTGCATGCATGATGCTACTGAGTACCATCCAGATTCAAATCCACAATGGAACATAACTTTTCAGTAACCACCAAGGTTTAGGGAATCAAAATTTATACCAAGTACAGTTCGACCTTGTAGCAGATGGTAAAGCTTTACTGGCTTATGGAGCCAGTATGGGATGTTAGAAAGATCTCTGAACTTTTTGATGTCATCTTCCCTGGAGTCTGGTCTTTTGGGACCACTTATAAATTGAATGAAGCTGAGAAGGTCAACTTCTTTTGCTAGGCATTGGTTTCTTCATTTAAGAAAAAAAAATTCAGTGTAGCAATTCACATCTTTCCTACTTCACAGGGATTTTAAGAAGATTAAATGAGATCAAGGGTGGGAGGGCCCTTTATTGAGTGTTAGACAAGAACACTATTAACATTAGTTTGCTGATTACAGTGGAAGCTGCTTCTTCCCTCCCCTGCTTTCATCCTCTTTTCCAAAGAGATGACCATTTATATAGCAGAAAGAGCAGTTAAATTACTAGGCTACATGCTTCTCTTAGTGATGATTTAAAGCCATGTGTAAATAGCATATAAATTTATTATGACTTGGGTCCAGACTGGGGATGTGTCTATATATACACTCATGCAATCACCTCTCGGCATCTAACAATGAAAAATATTACAGCCTCGTAAAAAACAAAGCTACTGTCTTCTCCACTCCTGACAGCTAAAATATCCTTAAAATAAATGGGAAAAGTTCATTGCACACCTGTGCAACGGGGTCTTTATGAATCAGACAAATCTTTAATCTCTTGGGCAATGTTAGACCTGAGAGTAATGCTCACACTTAGTGTCAGACAACCTAATAAGCGAGGTAAGCACAGGCTTACTGTAATGGATTGAATTGTGGTTCCAAAAACTATGTATCAACTTGGTGAGGCCATGATTTTCAGTGTTTTGGCAGTTTGTAATGATGTAATTTGGCATGTAATCATCACCCATGATGTGATCTGATATAATCAGCCAATCAGTTGTAAGGGGATTAGGATGGGATGCAACACCCTTACTCAGATCACAGCCCTGATCTGGTATAAGGGGAGTTTCTATGAGGTGTGTCCTGCATCACCACCTATCTTACTAGAGAGTAGAGAGAAGGAGGGACTTCATTACCACAAAGAAGGATGAGCCAGGAGTGGAGCGTGTCCTTTGGACCTAATGCCCCTATGCTGAGAAGCTCCTAGACCCAGAGGAAGCCTGATTCCAAGACTCATGGAGATCTTAAAGGAATGCTAGGCCCACAAATGTTGGAAGGAGACAAGAATCTTCCTTCAGAGCTGACAGAGAGAGGAAGCTTGGCCCTAGAACTGGCACTCTGAATTTGAACTTTTAGCCTCTTATACTGTGAGAGAATAAAGGTTCAAACCCACCAGCCACTCCTCGGAAGGAAGATGGGGCAATCTACTTCCATAGAGATACTGCCTCGGAAACCCAAGGAGGGGTCACTATGAGTCAAACTGACTTGACGTCAGTGAGTTTGGTTTGAGTTTTAGCTACTGTTATAGCAGCACTAGATAACTAAAACACTTACTTATTGAACTGAAGTGAACAATTTCACTTTTTCACTACATCAAAGATTCTACTTCTAGGTATGGCTGGCAATCTGTCTCTCTCCCAACCCACAACACCTTACAGAATCAATGCCTCATTTCAAATTTACAATCCCTGATAGAGATGGAGTTATTAAGGAAGCACAAATAAGCCCATGCTTACATTGCTTATTATTGGGTAAGCCACCCCTTCTTACCCTCCTCCTATTTTTAATCTGACTGCTTCCTGATGCTTTACTCCTGTGACTTTTCAGGAGCAAGGGTGTGGGGCCTCTATTTATTCACTTCAAAGAACAAACAAACAAAAAGTTGATCCTGAGACCAAGTTAATAAAAAAGGTTCTAATCGAGTGCTTGAAGGACTTGAGGCAAACACTTGGAGTCATAAACAGGTAACACAAATCATTTCTAGACTTGTTAGAGAACATGGAGCTTGTTGCTGCAGGGAGATTACTCCCTGCTTAATTAATCTGCATGTTGCCACCCTGGAATTTATTCATTTTGGGACTTGGAATCCTATCTGTAAGGCCATTTGTTAGACTTGGTAAGAAAAGACTTCCTTCTTTTCTTATTTATTGGAGGTCAAAAAACGAGTTACTGCTGAGTTGATTCTGACCCCTTATGTATCAGAGTAGAATTGCTCCATAGGATTTTCAGTGGCTGATTTTTCAGAAGTAGATGGTCAGGCCTTTCTTCCATGGTACCTCTGAGTGGACTTGGATCCTCAAACTATTGGTTAGCAGCCAAGTGTATTAATCATTTGTACCACTCAGAGACTCCTATTGGAGGATAGAGGACAAGAGATAGAGAGAGGGAGGGAGAAGGAGAGAGAGAGAGAGAGAGAGAGAGAGAGAGAGATCTTGTGGTTATATTTCCAGTTGAAACAATTCAAACACGTCTCTAGGTCTTCAGTATTTGAAAGTAGCTGAAATGACTGATGTAGGAGAGCCTGTTACTTTCATATTTATGAAGGAAGGGCATTCTATAATTTTTTCTTTTTTAGTGTCAACATCTAATAGGTCAGAGCCTTCAGGTCATGAAACTACTCCCTAAGTATGAAGTGAGAGGCTTTGAAGCATTGATTCATTTAGCCAATCAGGCAGTGCTGCCATTTATCCCTATGATTTTTGTGAAAATTAGAAAAAGAAGCCCCTTCCTCAAGACATTTTACTTCTATCTGCTGGAAAATTGTCACAGTACATGGAATACGTCAGAATGAGACACATTACTGCCAACTGCTAGAAAACTGTCATAACAAACATGCAAATCTACAATGTCTTCAATAGGAAGGCTACCTCTTCAGGTGTGTTGCTCTTATGTAAACATGACCAAGACAGTTATACAGGTTGGCACTGCCTTTGATGCAACATTTAGCAAGCTTCTGGGGAAAACTGGCTATTTGTAATAAATACCCATTTAGAACCTCACCTTACAATCTACACTAAAATAATTTCCAAATGCTTTAAATAGTTGATTTTTTAAATGACAATAACATCTGATTAAATATGTGCATAGAAAGAAATTTTTAAGCATGAAAAGAATGGAAAAATTACAATAAAAAATAGATAAGCTTAACTATATAGAAATATAAAACTTCAGTAAGTATACAAAAAAGCAAAACTACTATACACTAGAAGGCTGGTGGTTCAAACCCACCAGCCACTCCTCGGAAGGAAGGTTAGGCAATCCTACTTCCATAGTGATACTGCCTCGGAAACCCAAGGAAGGGTCTCTATGAGTCGGGGCTGACTCGATGGCAAACAACAACAACAACAACAACAACAACTATACACTAAAT
Organism: Orycteropus afer afer; assembly: GCF_000298275.1. Classification (NCBI taxonomy): domain Eukaryota; kingdom Metazoa; phylum Chordata; class Mammalia; order Tubulidentata; family Orycteropodidae; genus Orycteropus; species Orycteropus afer. Next base: position 423,437 of record NW_006922476.1, read on the forward strand.
TTAATGGACAATTGAGAAAAAAATCTTCCACAAGTATGACAAAGATTAATATCTTTAATAAGCTTATACACTTTTATTAGGAAAAAATAAAATCTCAAAACAATAGGAAAAAATGTATGACTTATTTACAGAAGAGACAGTATAAATAGCTAATAAGATGCTTAGCTTTAATAGAGATAAATGAAATAAAAAAGGAAACATACCCATAGTCATGGAATGAATGATGTCCCCCAAAATTATGTGTCAACTTGGCTAGGCCAAGATTCCCAGTATTGTGTGGTTGTCCTCCCTTTTGTGATATGATGTAATTATCCTTCATTTTGTGATGTGTTGTAAATCCTAACCTCTATATGTTGATGGAAGGAGCGCTGGTGGCACAGTGGTTAAGTTCTCAACCAAAAGGTCAATGGTTCAAACCTACCAGCTGCTCTTTGGGAGAAAGATGTGGCACTCTGCTTCTGTAAAGATTACAGCTCTTGAAACCTATGAGGCAGTTCTACTCTGTCCTATAGTTTCACTACGAGTCAGGATTGACTTAACAGTAATGGGTATGCTAATGAGGCAGAATTACAATGGGTTATATCTTGAGTCAAAGCCTTACAAGATGGCATGACTCAAGTCTCACTTTTACTCATGTCACCACCTTTACTTAGTATCTGATATAAGGGGAGTTTTCTTGAGCTTGTGGCCTGCATCCCACATATATAGGATGCTCTGATAAAGCTCTCCTGCATCTGGCTAATCATCATCTGTCTTGGTCCTCCAGTGATGTTACTGAAATACCACAAGTGGATGGCTTAACAAACAGAAATTTATTCTCTTATAGTTTGTTGTTGGGTGCTGTCAAGTCAGACCCAACTCATAGCAATCCCTCCTTGGGTTTCCGAGGTGGTATCACTATGGAAATAGATTGCCCAACCTTCCTTTCAAGGAGTGGCTGGTGGGTTTGAACCTCCAGTCTCTTGGTTAGCAGTCAAGTGTCTTAGCCACTGTGCTACCAGAGCTTGTTCTTATAGTTTAGGAGGCTAGAAGTCCCAATTCAGAGTGCTGGCTCTAGGGGCTGGGTGAAGGACCCTCGACCTTGGGCTTCAGCTCTGGCTCTTATTCCAGGCCCATTGGAGTTAGAGGCATCTCCTAACTCAGACAGCTGCTAGCTGCTGAGGCTGATAGGTTGTCAGGTAAAATGACAAAATCCCAAGATTATCAAATAACACAGTAGGCCACTGGTTCAAGTCTAGGAACAATCTCATGATCAGCAGATAACATTGAAGACTACTGGTTCAAATCCAGGAACTGGAGATGAAGACTTGGCCAAATGCAGGTTCCAGATGTGCCAAAAACTAGAGATCATTTTCAAAGCTTCTTCATATATACTGGAAGCAGACCACACCCCAACGCAGCTCCTTTTCCACTGATTGATGTCTCCCAGTAGATTCCATCATGGAGTGATATCAATCTCATCATGGGGAATAATTACATCCAGTTACCAAGCCACTCAGAACAATGACCCAGCCAAGTTGACACACAACCTTAACTACTTACTACATTATCTGACCTCCAGTTCTTGGAACTTGAACTAGCAAACTGTCATCAGACCTGCCAATTCTGGGATTCATCAGTTTTTGTAGCCAGTAGCTTACAGCCAGTAATTTGCCATCTGGCCTGTCAGTTTTGGGATTCACCAGCTTCCACAGCCTTGTGAGCCAACAGCCTGTTTTCTGACCTGCTGATTGTGGGTTTATCAGCCTGTGCAACCATATGATTCAGGAGATGCCTCCAGCCTGATTCTTAACCCATGGATTTAGGACTTGCCAGCCTCCACAAGTGCATGAGTCATTTCCTTGAGATAAATTTCTCTCTCTTTCTCCCTCCCTCTCTCTTTCTGACACACACTTCATTGGTTTTGCTTCTCTAGGAAACCCAGTCTAAGATATTTAGCACCAGAAGAGTAGGGTACCGGTTTAACAGATACCTAAAATAGGGAAACAGTTTTGGATTTGAGTAATGGGCTGGAAGAGTTTTAAAATGTCTAATAGTAAAAGAGTAGATTGCCTTGAAGAGACTTGCAGTAGAATTATGGACATCAAAGACAATTCTGGTGAAGAATCAAAAGGTAGTGAGGAGAGCTATTGAGAAAGTCTCTGTCATCTTAGGGAATACATATGGTGCCAGCAACGGAACGTTGCTAGAAATCTGGACACTAAATGTGTTTCTGGTAGGACTGAAAAAAAAATGATGAACATGGATCAGAAAATGGAGGAAGGGTGAGGCTTTTATGTTTTAGCAAAGAACTTGTCTGAATTATTTTCAAATGTTTGGAGGAAGGTAGAACTTACAAGAGATGAACATGGATATCTAGCTAATGAGATTTCTAAGCAAGATCTTAGAAGGGCCATGTGGTTTCTCCTTGCCACTTATAGCAAAATGCGAAAGGCAAGAGGTTTTACCTGGCCAAGCAACTAAAGAGACTGATATTTGTGCCATTCCAAATAAAATGACCCAACAGAATGCAGAAATTATTAAACAAGATCATTATATCACACACAAGTAAAATTTTGCTGGAAATAATTCAAAAACAGTTATAGCAGTACATCAACAGGGAAATGCCGGAAATTCAAACCTGATTCAGAAGAGGCTGTGGAACAGAGGTATCACTGATGAGGTCATATGGATCTTGGCTGAAAGCAGATAGTACCAGAAACATGTTTACCTATATTTCATTGACTATGCAAAGGCATTTGGCTGTGTGGATCAGAACAAATTATGGATACCATTGCAAAGAATGGGAGTTCCAGAATGCTTAATTGTACTCGTGGGGAACTGTACCAAGGGGCAGTGGTTCGAACACAAGAGGATATTGCATAGTCGAAAATCAGGAAAAATGTGGGTCAGTGTTATGTCCTTTCAGCATACAGATACAATCTGTATGCTGAACAAATAATCCCAAGAGCTGGACTATATGAAAAAGAAGGCAGCATCAGGATTGGAGGAAGACTCATTAAGAACCTGGGATATGCAGATAACTCAATTTTCCTTGCTAAAAGCAAAGAGAACTTGAAGCACCTCCTGATGAAGATCAGATTATAGCCTTCAGTGTGGATTATACTTCAACATAAAGAAGAAAAGAATCCTCATAAGCAATATCATGATAAACATAGAAAAGATAGAAGTTGTCAAGGATTTCAGTACTTGGATCTACAATCAACAGCCATGGAAGCAGAAGTCAAGAAGTCAAATGATGTATTGCATTGGGCAAATGTATGGCAAAAGACCTTTTTAACATGTTAAAAGCAAAGACGTCACTTTGAGGACTTAGGTGAGCCTGATTCAAGCCATGGTATTTTCAACTGCTTGCTATGCATACAAAAGTTGGACAATGAATAAGGAAGACCAAATAATTAATGTTTTTTTAATTAGTATAGGTAAAAAATACTGAATATAACAGGGATTTCCAGAAGAACAAACAAACCTGTCTTGGAAGAAGTAAAGCCAGAATGCTCCTTGGAAATGAGGATGATGAGACTTTGTTACACAGTCCTGGAGAAGAACATCATACTTGGTAAAATAGAGGGTCAGTGAAAAAGAAGAAGGCCTTCAATAAGATGGATTGACACAGTGGCTCAAACATAGCAATGATTATGAGGATGGTACAGGCTGGATAGTGTTTTATTCTGTTATACGTAGGGTGGCTGTGAGTCAAAACTGACTCTAAGGCACCTAACAATAACAGGAGGCCTCTTCAATGATATGATGGATGCACATATAGAGCTTAACATAGTACCTGGCACTGTAAGTGCTCAACTGATGTCTAAGAGGATGGGAATTTTACAAATTACTGCCATCCACAAGATTGAGGTGTACAAAAATGGAGTTTCTATGTAGAACTGATTTCACTACCTGACTCTAAGACCAGATATTAATGTCAATGGTAAGGCACACAATGTCAAACAGACACATACTGATAAATCAATCTGATCTAGTGACTGCTAGGTCAAGTTCAGCTGGACTTTTTTATTCTCATTCCCTTCAAAGTTCCGTCCATGGCAAGGGTAAGGCTGTGGAGGTTCAGTCACTTCCCTTGCCTGTGGTTGGATCACAGGTAGTCCCCTCCCTCCCCAAGACTGCCTTTTGAAACTAGAATGCCAACAGTTTTCCTGCTAATATTTGGTCCTCTTTCTGGCCCCTAAAATTTTATTTATCACTTCATGCTGCTTTTGAAACGAAGCTTGTCGTGTCAAAGTGCAGCAGCTGCAATCTCTCTGGCTGACCCCACACTTGATGTTCAATGTGTGTGCAATGGTTCCTTTGGACTTGTAGTTGTTCTCCTCCACACTGTGGCCAGGATATGGCATGTCAGGGCATCTTCTCCTTGATGCTCAGGGCCAACATCACAGACACGCGATCTGTGCAGTCGCACAAGGCCTTATACTCACAAAGGCCCCACAGTTGGTTAATATTCTGTTGTAACTACCTTGAGGCTCTTGATAATCTTATCTTTCAAATTGCATTTTGTAAATGAAGTCTAATAAAACAAAGGAGCATCTTTGTGAACGGAGGAGAGAAGAACAAAATGTGTTTCCAACATTTTTCCTGTCCTATTCACACATGGTGTTCACAATGCCTCATGAACACAACAACCCAGTGGACCCACAATGCATTCAGCTAGTACATTACGTAAAGTAGGTACAAAGTAAATATATTTTGTCTGTGACTGAGTAATTGGGGCACAGATCTAACCCAGAGGCCATGCTTTCTGTTCAAACCAGAACTTACTTTGAATGCAGAAAGAAGACAATGGCATTCTAGAAACACAAAAGACTAAAGAACTCTAACATTGCCTTTCTTACTATCAGCTAACAACTTAGCTATCATCAGTAAGTATGTAGAGATTGTTGGTAGAATGCATGTGCATCAAGAAATGAAATAAAAACAGTTGGGTTAGTTTTGTGCAGCATTTCCACCAATGGTGAGAAAGAAATAAGTATGCATATACAAACTTGTTAGTTGGGGCCGACTTGACGGCACATAACAACAACAACAACATCACAACCTACAAAGGAGATAGACCCCAATAGGTCTCAAGACAAGAACTAAGTCAACAAGTGCCTAAATAGTGAAAGAAAAGGAGAAGCTAAAGAGAAATAAGGGAAAAGAAAACATCAATGCACAGGAAGGTGAAAACAGAATATATACCCCTCCTCCCTCTTTTGTACTTGTGACAAGCTTATGAATCAATCAGCACATCCTAGATGCAGCTTGAGGTTTCTTCTCTACACAGCACTCTAAGGCTTTACCAATTAGTAATGTTGGCACTCATTAAAATTTATTTACTGCCCTTGTTTTATGTTAATTTGACAGATTTTGACAAGAGTAATGAGATGCCAAGTGCTTTAGGGGGCTATTTTGATAAACATTGAGGGTGGGCTATTGGATTTTCCTAAAGGACCCTGTTGCTACCTAAATGAGAATGGTTTCTGTTGAGTGGTGGTGGCAGGATCCATGGTGCAAAGAGTTAAGAAGATGAAAGGAGAAGTATAGATCACCTGTTTCTTGGTAACATAGTACCTAAGGCACTTGACTGCTAACCAGAAGGCTGGCGGTTCAAACCCACCAGTCACTCCTCAGAAGGAAGGTTGTGCAATCTACTTCTGTAGTGATACTGCCTCGGAAACCCAAGGAGGGGTCCCTATGAGTCAGGTCCGACTCAATGGCAAATAACAACAACAGAGTTTGGCAGCAAAACATTCACAAGTTGCTCTGATGGGTAGCAGAGTCCAGTAACAAGGAGCAGGTTGTTATATGCAATGGAGACCACATGGAGGAAGAAGCTGAAAAGGCCAAAATTACAAATGTGATAATACTTTAAAAAGTATGAAGTCTCTTACAAACATGAATAAAAGAATATTGTCTTAGTTTTCTAGTACTGCTATAACAACAATGCCACAAGTGGATGACTTTAACAAACAGAAATTTATTCTGTTATAGTAAATTAGAAATCTGAATTCAGAGTGCTGGTTCTAGGAGAAGATAGGTTAGAAGTCTGAGTTCAGAATGCCAGCTCTAGGGGATAGGTGGAGATCCCTAGACCTTGGGCTTCAGCTCTGCCTTCAAGACCCACTGGAACAATTTGGATACTTCTCCTTACTCTTATAGCTGCAGGGACTGAGGAACAGAAGATTGGCAGGCAGTATAGCAGACTGCCACCACTCATCTGTCAGTTTGTCATACTGTGGTGGATTCCATGTTGCTGTGAGGCTGAAGGCTATGCTACCAGTATTTTGAATACCCCAGGGTCACCCATAGTGGAAAAGTTTCAGTGGAGCTTGAAGACTAAGACAGATAGGGAAAAAGGACAGGACCATACACTTCTGAAAGAATTGGTCACTGAAAACATTATGAATAGCAATGAAACATTGATATATTACTGGAAAATTTTATGAAGAGCTGTGAAATATTGTCTGATACACTGCTGGAAGATGAGCCTCTCAGGTCACAAAGCACTCGAAATATGACTGGGGAAGAGTTGACTCCTCAAAGGAGAGTCGATCTTAATGATGTGGATGGAGCAAACCTTTCAGGACCTTCATTTGCTGATGGAGTATGACTCAAAATGGGAAGAAACAGCTGAAAACATCCACTAATAATCAGAATGTGGAATCTATGAAGTATGACCATAGGAAAACTGGAAGTTGTCTAAATTAAATGGAACTCAAAGATTGATATTTTAGGCATTAATGAGCTGAAATGGACTGATGTCGGTCATTTTGAATCAGATAATCATATGGTCCTCTACGCTGGGAATGACAAATTTAAAAGGAATGGCGTCACATTCATCGTCAAAAAGAATATTTCAAGATCTAATCTGAAACACAATGCTATCAGTGATAGGATAATATCCATATGCCTACAAGGAAGACCAATTAGTATTAGTTTATTCAAACTTACACCCAAACCACCAAAGCCAAAGTTGAAGAAATTGAAGTTGCTTTTTTTTTTAAACCAACTTCTGTACCCTGAAAGTCACCAAACATGAAATCAAGATGTACTGATTATTGCTGGTGATTAGAATGGGAAAGTTGGGAACAAAAATCACTAGTAGTTGGAAAATATGGCCTTTGTGACAGAAGTGATGCTGGAGATCATATGACAGAATTTCACAAGGCCAAAGATTTATTCATTGTAAATATCTTTTTTCAACAACATAAACAGTAACTATACAGGTGGACCTCACCAGATGGAATATACAGAAATCAAATTAAATATGTCTGTGGAAAGACGCTATGGAGAAGTTCAGTATCATCAGTCAAAACAAGACCAGGAGCTGACTGTTCAACAGGCCATCAATTGCTCATATGCAGGTTCAAGTAGAATGTGAAGAAAATTAAACAAGTCCTTGAGAGCCAAAATATGACCTTGAGTGTATCCCATCTGGATTTGGAAACTATCTGAAGAATAGATTTGATGTGTTGAACACCAGTGATTAAAGACCAGATGGGTTGTGGGATGACATCAAGAACATCATACATGAAGAAAGCAAAAGGTCATTAAAGAGACATGAAAGGAAGAAAAGACCAAAATGGATGTCAGAATAAATGCTGAAATATCTTGAATAGATAAAAGGAGAATAGCCAAAGCAAAAGGAAGAAATGTTGAAATAAAATAATTGAAAAGAAGATTTCAGAGGGCAGCTCAAGAAGACAAAATAAAGTATTATAACTAATGTCCAAAGACCTGGAATTAGAAAACCAAAGGGAAGAACACAATTGACATTTCTCAAGCTGAAAGAACTGAAGAAAAAATTTAAACCTAGAATTGCAATATTGAAGGATTCTATGGGCAAAATATTAAATGACGCAGGAAGCATCAAAAGAAGATGGGAGGAATACACCAGTCACTGTACCAAAAAAATTGATCCACATTCAATCATTTCAGGAGGCAGTGTATAATCAAGAACCAATAGTATTGAATGAAGAAGTCCAAGCTGCACTGAAGGAACTGATAAAAAATAAGGCTCCAGGAATCGACAGAATACCCATTGAGATGTTTCAACATATGGATGCAGCATGGAGGTGTTTACTTACCTATGCCATGAAATTTGGAAGACAGCTACCTGACAAACCAACAGGAAGAAATTCATATTTGTGCCCATTCCAAAGAAGGTTGATCCCACAGAATGTGGAAATTATTGAGCAATATCATTAATAGCACATGTGAGTAAAATTGTGCTGAAGATAATTCAAAAATGGTTTCAGCAATATATTGACAGTAAACTTCCAGAAATGCAAGCTGGATTCAGAAGAGGATGTGGAATGATGGATATCATTGTTGATGTAGAATTGTTCTTGACTGCAAACAAAGAACACCAGAAAAATGTTTATTTGTGTTTTATTGACTATGCAAAGGCATTCAACTTTATGGATAACATTGTGAAGAATGGGAATTCCAGAACACTTAATTGTGCTCATGAGCAACCTGTACATACACCAAGAGGCTGTTGTTCAAACATAACAAGGGAATACTGAATGGTTTAACATCAAGAAGGGCATGTGTCAGAGTTGTATCCTTTCACCATAATTATCCAATCTGCATGCTGAGCAAATAATCTGAGAAGCTGAACTATATGAAAAGGAAAGCAGCATCAGGATGGGAGGAATACTTATTAAAAGCCTGTGATATGCAGACTACACAACCTTGCTTGCTGAAGGTGAAGATTACTTGAAGTACTTACTGATGAAGATCAAAGACTACAGTCTTCAGTATGGATTATACCTGAACATAACAAAAACAAAAATCCTTACAACTGGACCAGTAAGCAACATCATGATAAAAGGAGAAAATATTGAAGTTGCCAAATATTTCATTTTCCTTGGATCCTCAATCAACACTCATGGAACAATAGTGAAGAATCAGATCACACTAGGCAAATCTGCTGCAAAAGACCTCTTTAAAACGTTGAAGAGCACAGATGACACTTTGAAGACTAAAATGTGCCTAACTCAATTCATAGTATTTTCAATTTCTCATATGCATGTGAAAACTGGATAATAACTAAGGAAGACTGAAAAAGAGTTGATGTCTTTGAATTGTGTTGGTGAAGAATACTGAAAATACCATGGACTGCCAGAAGAATGAACAAGTCTATCCTGGAGGAAGTGAACTGAAATGCTCCTTAGAAGCAAGAATGGCCAGATCTCATCTCACCTACTTTGGGCATGTGGTCAGAAGAGACCAGTCCCCAGATAATGATATCATGCTTGGTTAAGCAGAGGGTCAGAGAAAAAAGGGAAGACCCTCAATGAGATGGATTGACACAGTGGCTGCAATAAGGGATTCAAGCATTGCAAGGATTATGAGGATGAAGCAGGACAAGTGAGTGTTTCTGTTGCACATAGGGTCACTATGAGTTGGAATCTACTCAACAGCACCTAATGACAACAACAAATAGCAGACTGCTGGCTGTTGAGGCTGATGAATGTAAAATTGGCAGATAAAATGGCAGATTGTTGGCTTTTAGGCTGCCAAGGCAACAATATGAAGACTGTCAGTCCACTTGTTCAAGTCCAGGAGTTGGAGATGATGATGGACCAAATACATGATCCATAATGAGACAAAAAGTTAGAGACTTTTCCCAAAGCTTGTCCATATATACTGGAAACAGGCCACACCCTAAAGGCAACTCCTCTTTCAACTAATTAGCTGCTCGCAGCAGATTCCACCATGGAAGACATTATACCACATCCAATCTCATCATGGGGAATTATTACATCCAGCTGCCAAGCCAGTCAAAATCATGGCCCAGCCAAGTTGACACATAACCTTAACTACTGCAAATATAAAAAATAGGAAAGCATTTGACTTATTTTTTTTCCTAATTAAAAATAAAAGCAGTTTAACAATGCTCTCTAAATGTCATGTTAGCTCCTGTTGATTTGGCTGCCCACTCATGAAGATCCTATGCACAATGGAATGAAATGCTGCCCAGTCTTGTGCCAACCCCATGATCAGTAGGGGATTAGACTGTTGTAATCCATAGGATTTTCATAGGCTGATTGTTGGAAATGGATCACTGGGCCTTTGTTCCTAGTCTTTCTTATTCTGGAAGCTCTGCTGAAACCTGTTCAGTATCATAGCAACATGCAAACCTTCACTGACAGACAAAAGGTGGATGGGCTTGAGATATATGAATGGCAAATTAAAACTGAGTCCCACCCATGGAAGGTGAGTACCTACCACTGAACCACTTTTGCCTTCTTTCAAACATTATACACAATAGTGAACTGATAGGATCTCCAGCATTAGTCAGCCAGGCTTCCTTTTACTGATGTAGGGCACTGCTAAAGGGGAAGGGAGCGGAATCTTCTGACCTCCTCTAACTTCACAAGAGGAAGACATCAACAGCCTAAGGCCTGTCCCTATGAGGCCAGGCATGCTATTACCCTCCAGCCCTCTTACCAACCTTGACACCAACTGTCCCTCCCGTAGCACCCACCGTCTCTCTGTCAGGTTCGATAATTTGCTGCAGTGGCCACACAGAACCCACAGATTATGGGGTTTATTAGGGAAGCAACAGGCTACAATTCAAATTCAGGAATGTGCTCAGGATACAGTTCTTTGGTCAGGACAATCTTCCCTCTGCTGTGCCCTTAGACACTCCTCTCTGACCGTTGGCCTCTTGGTCTGGCCTCTGCCTCTGTGGGCCAGGTAAACTTACCATGCTGTCTCATGCTTCTTGATTCCACTGCCACTGTTTCTCATCTGGGTGTATCTCTCACAGCTGAGTGTCTCTCTCTCAGCAGTGTGTCTCTCTCAGAAGCACATCTCTCTCCGCCAGCAGTCAGATTCCTTCTGCCTCTAGGAGCATTCATTTTGAGCCTGGCAGAGTGGCAAAACCAACCAATTTCAACATCAGAGTTCTACACACCTAAGAGAGAGCAAACGTTCCCAGAAGATTACTTTGTGCTTTTCCAACAGAATATCCCAGGTGGATTACTTTAACAATCAGGAGTTTAAATTGCATGGTCCCACCCAGTAATCCAGTGGGAGTTATAAAGACTATGGCTGGAAAAGCCATACCATGAAATTTACTACACCACAGGGACATGTGCTCAAATGCAAATTTCTCAACATCTCCATCATCATTTTTGTATTTTAGGAATAGATTTTTCTGTAATTAGAGAGTTTGATCTTGTTTAATAACTATTGCTCCATCACTGCTCCTCTTGACCTGACCATGAATGAAGTTCACATATATTCCATCTTGGATCCTATAGAGCTTAGCGTTGCTGAGGATTCAAAAATTGCTGCAGCTACCTCCTCACTGTGTAACATCCTGCTGGTGAATAACAAGTAACCGCCCACCCATCCAAAGCATTTTTTCACAGCACACCATCCATATGAAATATTTCTACTGAATGCTCACAACACTAACAAATTCCATCTGATATTACCCTAAGAAACTCATACCACAACTCAGTGCTTCTTTTCTCTCTTAGACAGGACTTGCATCTCAGTTTCTTTGTCCACAATACTCTCTGCACAAAGCTGCCCTTCATAGCTGGGTTTAGCTTTAGCATCAGTCTGCCTCTGGCAAGGGAGGGGAGAAAGAGTTTTAAGGTCCAATCAGTAAAGAAGGTGTTTTCCTTGAGTTCTAACTTTCAGGATTTGTCATGACATTTTTCCTATCTAGCTTCTGGGTTGAAAAACAAGTCAAAGTTTATTGAGCAACTAGTCTGTGCCAACACTTTGCTTATGTTGTTTCTAATCTTTATAGCAATTTGTCAGGTAAGTACTTGTGGTAGAAACAGAGAGATGTGCTCAGAACTTGCTGCACAGCTATGGAGAGTGCAGTCAGCAGACAGACTCCAGCAACAAAGGGCTAGATGGTCTCCCTTAGCTGCAGAGAGTTATCCTGCTGGAAGTCACGTCCTTCCGGGGGTAGCCTGTTGATTGAATGAGGTGAGGGTATACATGTCAAGCAATAAGGGAGTTTCAGAACTTCCCACTAGGTGAGCAGAGGCTTTCAATAACTTCCTTAACCCAATCTTACTTCCTCTTCTTTCCTTTCATAGGCATTGATGCCTATACTAGTTTCCAAGGGCTGATGTACAAATACCTCAAATCAGGTGGCTTTACAAAACAGAAATTTGTTGCATCACAGTTCTGGAAGTTGGTAAACCAAATTCAGGGTGTCACCAGGGTTCTGTTTTCTTTGAAGACTCTATGGGAAGATCCTTTCTTTTCTTGTAGTCCCAAGTGTTCTGTGGTGTTTCTTGGCTTGTCGATGCATCATCACATGGACATCTTTCCCTTGTGTGTCTGTCTGTGCCTCTTCCCTTTGTTAAGGATACCAGTCAGATTATATTAGGACCCACCCTACTCCAGTATGACCTCTATGTCCATTGTTTATAGGAATCATCAGCTACTAAGCCCAAATACCAACCTAAGCAAGGTAAGGGAAGTGATCACTTTGGACTTATGTCCAGTGGATCTAAGTGAGAGATAAGATCTGGAAACACATCAAGGAGCCACTCTGTGCATAGTCCAGGCTCCCTCAAGTTTGGCTGGGCAGAGGATGCTTGGGCTGGCCCTGTCACTGCCTTTGGGTGGGCCCTTGCTCAGCAGGGAAACCTCACTATCTTAGCAACTTCCACTGATCAAAAGAGACATCCTGGTGGGTTTTCTCACTTACTTTCATAAGCCAATACTTGGATGTAAAACTGGGAGGATTTGTCTAAATTCTGAAAAATTGGATCATAAGAATTTCTACAGAACAGACTGGCAGAATAATCTGAGAAAGTCTTTCTTAATAGGAAATAACACTAGCATATCATGGAACAAGCCAGCTTCCATGAGCCAATCTCCTTCTGACTTTTCCAACAACCTTCCTAACCACATCAAGTTATGGGAATTTATTGGAGGTTGTCCAAGTCCAAATTCTTAGAAATGATCTTTTTCCTTTTGCTCAACTCCTTAATTTTCTTCTACCTATGAGGGAGATTTTAAACAGGAGGACAGTTTAATGTGCTACTCCTTTCCAGCAGAATTAGAACCTTTAAAAAGGAACCCAGAGAGGGCAATGCTTAGCCTAAAAGTTTAAGTGATAGAATTTTAGACACTGTGATGCCTCCTCATTCTAGTAGTTGCCTACTCTGTGTATTGAGAACAGGCCTTATTCACTATTACTTTGCCATGTTACCCACCAAGGGTTGTGGAAGTGAGATACTGTACTTCAGCCAAAGGTATTATAATTAGGCTTTCTAAGGCAAAAGCATAATATGTGATTTGCTGATGCAGTTATACAAAACAGAGCAGGAGAAATTAAGGTGTACATTTCTATGGAATGGAGAAAAGATTTTTTTCCCCCCAAATGAGGGCTAAAATAAGACAAAACTAATGGGCCAGAAAGCAATTTGGATTGGCAAGAGCTCTCTGGCTTGTTAAATGTCTCCTCAGGGAAGTGATAAGGTAAGATATAGATGCTGCATGAGTCTAGCTTCAGGAGTTTTCTTTTTATTTAAAAAAATGAAAAAAAAAAGTATTTTGCTCTGATTATAAAATAGTACACTTATTGCAGAAATTTTTTAAAATGCATATAATTACAAAGATGAAAATTAAAAGCCATTCATAAAAATTCTACTCCCTAGAGTCAACCACTCTTGGCATTTTAGTATTCCTTAATGACCTTTAGAAATTATATACACATGTTAATTTTTTTATAGAGAGGCTTTGGTTTCACCAACAGTCCATGTTAACATGTAAATATTCACTACCATATCCACTATCTTCTGATCTCTAGGTCTTCTCCAAAAATGTGACATGGCTTTATCCCTGTAACCATGGACAATATTAATGATGAAGCACTAATTTGCATTTATATGGTGGTTGTATTTAGAATCCTTGTTGAAATCTCTACTAATTCTAATCATTTATCTGAAAATTTTCTATGTACAAACTCATTATTTATGAATAATAGTGGTATTAATTTTTAATCTTTTTACCTCTGATTTCCTTTTTTTTTTTTTTTTTTCTGTCTTACTCTGTTAAGACCTCTTGTAGAACAATGTTGAGTGGAGCTTGGAATAAAGAACAGACCTATCTCGTAAAGGGTTCTGTTTCAAAGCTACAACATTCAAGAATCATTTAGGATAAAAACTATAAACTACAAAGGAAAATACTTTTCTTAAACTGATGAAGAACATCTACCAAATATCATACTTTTGAAAGTATGGGCTTTCTAGAAGGATAAATCCATGTCATATTGTTGGAGGAGGCCTAGAGAGCAAAAGATAGGGGATATAATATTTCATACTGTTGTTGTTGTCAGGTGCCATTGAGTCGTCTCCAACTTACAGTGACCCTATGTACAGCAGAACAAACCTCTGCCTGGTCCTGTGCCAGCTCCATGATCCTTGCTATGTCCAAGCCCATCGTTGAAGCCACTATGCCAATCCATCTTGTTGAAGACCTTCCCCTTTTCCATTGACCCTTCACTTTACCAAGCATGATATCCTTCTCCAGGGAATGATTCCTTCTTACAGCATGACCAAAATAGGTGAGACAAAGTTTGACCATTCTAGCTTCCAAGGTATATTCTGGCTGCACTTCTTCCAGGACAGATTTGTTAGTTCTTTTTGAAGTCCATGGTACTTTTGGCATTCTTTGCCAACACCACAACTCAAAAGCATCAACTCTTCTTTATTCATTGTCCAGTTCTTGCATGCATATGAGGCAATTGAAAACACTGTGGCTTGGGTTAGGTGCACCTTAGTCTTCAAGGAGATATCTTTGCTCTTCAGCACCTGAAAGAGGTCTTTTTCAGCAGATTTGCCCAATGCTATAGATCATCTGATATCTTGACTGCTGCTTCCATTGGTGTTGATTATGAAACCAAGTAATATAAAGTTATTGACAACTTCAATATTTTCTCCATTTATCATGATGCTGTTTATTGGTTCAGCTGTGAGGATTTTTCTTTTCTTTATATTGAAGTGCAACCCATACTGGAGACTGTAACCTTCAATCTTCATCAGAAAGTGCTTCAAGTCATCTTCACTTTCAGCAAGCAATGTTGTGTCATCTGAGTGTTGTAGGTTGTTAATGAATCTTTCTCTAATCCTGATGCCACACTCTTCTTCATATACTCCAATTTCATATTATTAATATATTAGAATAGACATCCTCTTAAATCAAAGCCTTTCTGGAAAAAAATAATAACATATATGTCCCTAATTTCTTTTTTTTTTTTTTTTGGTACATAATTTCTTAAGGCAACTGGAAAACATTTCAAAACGTCAAGAGTTGTTGACTCAAAAGACTGGAGTTTATATTTGTATCAGAGAAAGAAAATTTAAAGTAAAAAGAATAATAATAATAATTTTATAGGGATAAAGATGAACATTGTTGTTTTAGGATTATCCAGCAAACAGCACCAATAATGAGTTATATCTATATCAAGTGAGAGAGATTTTAAATATTTGGTTCACACAATTGTAAAGGCTGGCAAGTCTATAATCCATGGTCAGGATGGACACTTGGGCCATATTATGCCTAAAATTAGTAGGCCAGGTGATGAGCTGACAGTTCCAGGAGGATGTTCATTTTTAGTTTTGAGGCAGAATCATTCTCCCTTAATAAGCCTGTTTTTGCTCTTAAAGCCTTTACCTGATTGGATGAAGCTCACTCACATTTTAGAGAATAATTTGTTTTATTTAAGGTCAACTGATTTAAATGTTATTCACATATACATACCTTCATAACAGCATCTACAATAGTGTTTAACCATAGCCTAGCCAAGTTGACATACAATATTAACCATCACAATTACATAATGATAGAAAAAAATTACTAGAAAGATACCCATTCCTACAAAGTCCATTCTGACTCACAGTGACCCTATGTTGTTGTTGTTGTTGTTATGTGCCGTCGAGTCAGACCCGACTCATAGTGACCCCTCCTTGGGTTTCCAAGGCAGTATCACTACGGAAGTAGATTGCCCCATCTTCCTTCCAGGAGTGACCCTATAGGACAGAATAAATCTACCCCTTAGGTTTTTGATGCTGTAATTTTTACAGAAACAGACTACCACATCTTTCTCCCATGGAGTGGCTGGTGAGTTCAAACTGCTGACTTTTTAGTCACTGTGCAAGCAGGGCTTCTTACTAGGAAGATAAGGCAAACATATATCTCAAACAATCTGATAATCTCTGTCTTTAAATGGCTGAATTTATTATGTTGAAATTTATGTTGAATATTTATGTATTTGGATTAATATCTACCACTATTTGGAAGTATGTATTCTACTTCTACTCTTCCAAAGATTAGTCTTGAATTTTTAGCCTGTGCACTTGATTTAAGAAATCTAGCATTAAATCAACATGTCTCCTCTCCTCTCCAATGCTCTAACTCTGATAGCCCTCATCTATTCATGCATGCCATTATCTAAAAATTTAGTTTTGCTTTGTTTTCAAACACCCTAAAATTAGTCTTTGTTGTCATGAGTTTGTTTTTTGTTTTGCTTTCTACAGTTGATTCTAATTTAGATGTATTCTCATGCTTACCTATTTCTTTGTACAATAATTTTTTAAAAAAATTATTGTGATTTAGGTGAAAGTTTACAGAGTGAATTCATCTTCCATACAGTAGTTCACATATACTTTGTCTCATGACATTGACTGCAATCTTCAACAATGCAACATCTCTCCTCCCACTTCCTCCCCATAGCCACCTCTTCCCTGTGTCCTTCCCTCCCATGCACTCCTGTCCCCTGAGCTATCTCCTTGTGCATACACAGCCCTTCTATTTTCCCACGATTGACCTCTGTAAGGAGTGTATCTACCTAATGTAAATGTTCAGCTCATGGCTGTCTTTTGTTTGGCTGGAAGCCACAGGAGTGGGTTCAATTCCAGACCTGAAGGGCAGCTAGGTGCTATAGTCTCAGGGGTTTCACCAGGCTCTATCAGACCAGCAAACCAGGTCACTTAAAAAAAAATGGTTTTGAGTTTTATTCCACATTGCTCTCCCACTCTATCCAGGATCTCCTAGAGAGATCCCCCTCTGAGTGGTTGACAGTGGTAGCTGGGCACCATCTAGTTCTTCTGGTCTCATAGTTGTATAGGCTGAGGACAGCATGGTGTACCAGTTGCTTGGGCTAATTGTCTCCATGAATCTTTGGTTTTCTTCATTATTCTTTGCTCTGGACAAGGAGAGACCCATCATTGCTTCTAGATGGCAGCTTGCAAGCTCTTAAGATCTCAGTCACTACTTGCCAAAGTAGGATGTGCAACAATGTTTTTGTGTAGAATGTAATACCAATTGAACTTGATGTCCACTGTGACTATGGTCCTGATCCCACAGGTCCAACTATTCATTTCCTCTGGGTAGTGATATGTCACATGTAGTCAAGAAGTGAGTACAACCTTGTCCCTTGTCAGCAGTATTATATATCTCAAAATTCTTATAGAACATACAAATACATTTGCAGAAACATTGTCTGCCACCCCCAGACATGGTCATTGGCACACTTCCCCTACATACAAAAAAATCTGTTCAATAATGTTTTATATGTTGCAAAAAGGACAAGGAAGCCACATATTCTGACCTCCTAGAACCCCACAAGAGGAAGGCAGAAT